>NW_010972731.1:1080825-1151307 GCF_000737465.1 Haliaeetus leucocephalus
GCTGAGGAGGGTGCGCTGCCCAGGACGTGGGGGAACCCGCAGTCTGGTGTTCGTCGGGGAAAGAAAATAGGCACCCTTTCTCTGACAGAGTGAAGGAAGATACGTTCCTAGGTCATTTTTCTTCAAACTTGTTCACAAATCAGCCGATTTTGTGGAAGACTTGCGCTCCTGAGGCTGCTGTTCTTTTAACGCATCGAATGTGTCTAACTTCCAGGTTTTGATGTGGCTGACGGCTTATAGTCCTGAGCAAACTAGAAATCAAACCTACTGTGGAATCCAGAAAAGTGATATACAGCAATCAGAGCATTAGGATGCCAAAAAGTTTTCCCCATGTACATTGTGATGCTGAAAATCATGTCTCACTCTTTCATGTCATTTTAATGTGTGAGCCAACTCTCATATTTAATAAAAAGTGGAAATAATTGGTGGATTTGAAAGTCATTGTTAGTGAAACCAGTCGAGGTTTTATAAAAACACCAGAGCTATGCTTTTTAAAATAAATTCACTGGGGTGTGAAATATTTCAAAACTTGAATTTATGCAGCTAAGAAAATTTGAGGGTGTAAGACAGCTCTGACACATTAGTTGGCTGTTGGAACTGTTGGTACTTACTTTGAGTGCAGTAAGTGTAGTGGAGTACCTGTGTGTGGCCAGTGACCTTGCAGAAACAGGAATACACGTGGCTGCAACTTGAATTTCTAGCAGTACCAAAACATAATGAAAAACTAAGGACTGCAGCCACAAAGCAGAGCAGTAGAGATACTGATAAATTGATTTTTACATAATACAGCAATGAAGTAGCAGGCTGATAAGTAGGTCTGGTACTACTGATGGAGAAGTGCCCATGGAGAAATAATGAACGAGAGGAAAACGTTTTAATGCATGTTCTTCTGTAATATGGAAGATATTGTCATGCTATAGGGTTCAGTAGAATGCTAGCTATTTTTAAGCATTGTTGGATGCTAATTTTAAAAAGATGTTTTGCAGATTAATTGTCTGCATACTGATTAGTCTTCATATGAGGAAAAAAGTAGCACCCGTTGCCACTGAATAAAAGGATCTTGCAATAACACAAAACCATTACATCAAATTAAGAAAATTACTGGTTTAAAAATCTGTTGGAGTCGTAAAAAGAATTGGTAAATCTATAAAGTAAAATAAAACTTAGGGCTAGAATTCATTTTTGTAATAGCTATGTGTAAATGTCTAGAGATATTCATAGAATCGTAGAATTGTTTAGGTTGGAAAAGACCTTTAAGATCGTCGAGTCCAACTGTCAACACAACACCACCATGCCCACTAAACCGTGTCCTGAAGTGCCACGTTTATTTGGGGTGTTTTGTGTTCAATATTCAAATAATGATAGGTACGTTCACTTGTGAGATGCACATCATTGTATTATCAATACCAATATATGTCTAGTGTTGTAAAGAGATTCTTTTCCATTTTACATGCCTTGTTTGTGCTCCCTGTAAGCTTTTTGAAGCCTTTGCTTTAGGGGGAGCCCTGGCTCTGGATGGGTGCTGTGTGCCTGGAAGGTGTCATGTCCCAAGAAGGGAAGGTGTTGAGTCCAGGCTGGTTGTTCTGCTGTTTAGGGGCTGGCTGTGTGCTGAACCTGGAGTGCGAGGGAGGCACCTGGGTTCGTAGGGCGGGCTGGGTGCTGGAAGAGCTTCAGTAACTTAGGGGTAAGGAGGAAATAAACGGTGGTCCCAGGAAAAAAGGTTGTTTACCAGGAGGAGAGAAAAAGGTTGGCAGTTTGGCAAGTGTTGAAGGCACAAAGTGGTCGCAATTGCAGGGATGCTTGTGTGTGTAAAAAGGTTGAAACCCGCTGTTAAAACAGCACCTGCAAGCAGGGCTGTATCTTGCAGTAAGCACTGGGGATGAAACCCCGGCTTGGCCTGAGTCTTATTTTTATTTACTCTCAGAAGTTGGCTGCACTGCTGTGGCCGAGAAAGGAATGCTTAATCTCCTTTCCCTGGAGAGTAAATGGAACATAATGTCAGAGCAATCTTGAACTTGTCCCCCGTATTAGCTGTGTTACAAGCTGTCTTATCACTTGAATAGCCACATAGTAAATGTACTTTTTAAAGACTTATTTGCAGGGTGAATAGCTCTTCTTCATTCCCACGTGTGTATTAGACATGTATACTTGCCCAGTGATGCCTTACATTATAATTAGAGTACGATTGATTTTGGCCTGGGAGTGGTATGCCAAGTGTGAGCTATCAGTGACATCTCTACTGCTGTTTTGGAAATACCTGTAAAGGAGAGGTATGGAAATGCTGGCAGAACTGTAGCAGAGTAATAGAAATGTTATAATTAGGCAGCCAGAAAGAGTTTGAAAGATTTTTCACCCTAATGCTAATTAACCCATGAAGAAAGTGAGCAGGGAGAATCATTGAATCATGGGACAACAGTAAATTAAAGAGACTGTTAATGTGTAAAGAAAAGCAGCTGCAGATCAAGGAAACAAAAGGAATAAGCACCTGGATTTCACTGGACTCTTTCTTTTACTCTGCTGTATCTCATTAGATGTTGAAGCTTCTCCTTGGAGTAGCACAATCATAAATTAAACTCATTCTTAATTTTTTTTTTAAATGAATCTGGGGTTTTGGGGTGTACATAATGTCTATAGAAGAGCTGGCTGCTCGGCACTGCTGGAATTCTTCCTAATGAGTTAGTTCTTCAAGTAGAAATGGAATTCTTTGAAAGTTTGGACTAGGCTTTGTGGGAAGGATGTGTATTGGGGGGGGGGGGGGGGGGTTTGTTTTCAGTAGGATTCTGATTAAAGAAACCTTTGTGTGTCCACTGGTTTTACTCATTCAGCTAAGGCCTTAGTGTGTGCTATAAACATTCTCAGGGTCCTGGATGAAACAGGAAAGAACAATTAGCTGCTCTGCATGTTTCAAACACTAAAAAAAAAAATAAAAATCAAGAAATTATGGAGAGCAGAATGCAGAGAAAACATTTGCAAATATATTTTTCTAGATTTTACTTGGATATCTTTCTGCCTTAATATTTAACTATTGCTACTACTAAAGGAAGGTACCATGTCGTAGCTATGATGGCAGTTGTTTTAGGAAGCAGCTGTCCTATGTATTTTTGTAACTTCATATTTTCATTTCCCTGTTTAGCCATTACTACTACTCCATACAATTAAAAGGAATTGATTTCATATGTTGATGTGTTGTCAGAGATATTAGAAAGCATTTGTAACTGTTAAGTCACTTCTGAAATTGTCATCCGGTGCTAGTCAGGGAACTTTTAATCCCCCTTTTTTTGCCTCCTACATTGTCAAATATGCTTTAAAAGCCTTTTAAAATATAAATTTATATTTATATTTAAGCAATTAAACCCAGAATGAATGATCTATTTCATAAAAGAGCAGCGTCCTTAAACTGTGATTGATAAATAATGTATGTTACTGTTAGTTCCTAGTGGCAATGTTGTTTTACTCAAATACTTGATTCCAGAAAAGAACATAAATACAAGTCTTTTTTTAATTAGAGATTGAGGCCATAGTTCTCACAGTTCTCTCTTAATATCAGATTCAAAATGAAACCTGAAATATGTATATTTTTGTGATTTATTTCACTTAATGGCATGCTTAATTTTCATAGGAGATGCAAGGCTTTTATACAAGGACTTATACACAAATGCAAGCATACGAGTACTGATAGGTTTTTTTCTTATAATTTGACTTTTGCAACTTTTGTTATGAGTACAGTGAACAGATATAAATAGATTTCTCGGGAAAGAGCTTTGTAACTACACAAGTGAATCTGTGTAGTCCGTCATTATATCTGTGCACGATCACTTTGATTTCTTCCCTTGTGTTTTCACACTTACCTTTTTCTTTCACTCATACTATTCAGTTTAAAAGATGTGTTCAGTAATCTCCATCAGCCTGTCACACATGCAAATGCTTGGTTATATTGCCCTTTTGGTGTCCAATGGAGTGGAATAGAATCCAAGTGTAGAGGCAGAATACATTTGAATGGCTAAAAGTAAAATTTCTTCAGTTTTAGTTGATGTATCTCAATAGAGAGAGAAATTTTGGTCTTTACAGCGACTTATTTTTCAACATGCATTTCTTTTTGTAACTATGCCTGCATCTATGTAGATGTTGGATATGTTTCTCTGTTCCCAAGTATGTGGTTATTTATATGCATGTATACTTTCCCTTTACTCTTTCTTTTTAAGGCATGCGAGATCAAGAAACTATGTTTCAGAATCAGAAATGTGCAAACTGGAATCTGTACCCTTGGATTTTGGCGACTATCATCCGCTAAAGCCCATTACAGTGAGTTTCTTTTTGTGCTTTTTGGAAAATAAATGTGAATTAAAACTGATTGTGTTCCTCTTCTTACTTCCACTCCTTTAAAATTAAAAAACCTTAAGTTGGTGGTGGTACTAGTGAATTTCCTTTCTGTGTTAGTGGCCTGTTATTTTAGAGGCATCAAGGTGTATTCTGTTGCTTGTCCTTTACAGAAATTTGCTGGTGCTGTTATGTGTCAAAAACAGTCTCCTTCTGACTAATATAGCATTTCAACTTGTGGTTTTTCTTGGTTGCATTAAATGCTGAATAATGGATAAGTTTAAAATCAAATTGTTGCATTACAAATAACCTGCATAATTGCTTGATGTAGGATTTGGTTTTGGGTTAACTTCCAGTCAGCTGTATGCTTTAAAAGATTTATAATTTCTTTAATGGTTGAGAGGCTTTTAAAAATGTGGATGTACAAAAAAATCCAGCTTCAAAGAGATGATAGTCATACGCTAATTAATGATAAATGGACAGCAGCTTCTACTCAGGAAGGTCGATGGGGAGATAAGATGGAGGCCTTAGGAATGGATTTGACATTTCAGGCTTGAGTATTATACAAGAAAAGTAAAGATGATGCTGGCAGAGGAAATCAAATAGCAAGAAAGAGGTTGGAGGAGAGGGAGAAAAACAATAAAACAGAGGAGGGGTACTAGAAAGAAATTTAGAATGGCTGTTCTTATAGTTCTTTAGACCCAGAATTGGAAGGAAGAAGAAAAAAGTAATGGAAATGCTAGGGCAGAGTGCCTCCAGATTCAGGGGAAAAAAGAGGTGCTTCAATTTAAATGCTAATGCTGATTCTAAAGAGTTTCTTATAGGTGGGTCTTTGCTTTCATTGTAACAGCATAATTTATGTAGTGCATATTTTGATGATTTATTAAAGAAAATAGGGGGAAGAGAAAGTCTTTTTGTTTAATAGTTTTGAATTTTTCTTTCAGGTTACTGAATCCAAGACCAAGAAAATGAACCGGAAAGGAAGTACTTCTTCTACCTCCTCCTCTTCTTCTAGTTCTGTGATGGATCCATTGAGCAGTGTATTGGATGGTACCGATCCATTGTCATTATTTGCAGCAGCTGCAGATCCTGTGACAACTACTGCTACCATGGTAACACTGGAGGGCAGTTAACTAAATAAAATAAAAACAAAACCACAAAGCCAACCCTGGATAAAATGTATTTGTCTCACCAATTTGGAGGTTAATGCAAATAGAAAATATACTGTATTAGTAGATTAAAGTATTTTTTATTTACCTGCTTTATGTTGACATTTATTTAAATATGGAATTTTTTTTTTAGTATTGTTACTTTTTGGATCAGTAACCACTTGAAACATTAAGCTGACTTTTATCAGCCTTCTCTTTTTTTTTTTTTTTTTTTCCCCAGATTTGTATTTAACATTTGCACTCGTACTCCTCTCATAGGATAGTACACGAAAGAAACGGGATAAAGATGACAGCTCAGCAGTAGGAAGTGACTTTGAACCATGGTCAAGCAAACGCGGTGAAATCCTTTCTAGATACACAACAACAGAGAAGCTCTCTATCGTAAGTGGCAGCTTCTCCTGTTTTATTTATTTGTACTAGACCTTTAATGCATTTTGGATGTTGCTGTTTTGTAATTATTTCGTGAGTAAATACTGGTCCTCCAAATTTCAGTTTTAATATTGTAGAAAGCTGTACCACAAGCTCTCACTTATAATGATTGCTTTGGAGTCCAGAAGTCTGTTGATACTTAGAAGCCATCACTTTGTCTTTTTGTAACAATACAAATAACTGCTGGTCTTATGTCTACTTCTAAATGATTAGAGGCTTAATTAGCAGTGTAATTATCCTGTGCATTCTTGGAATGCTAATGAGTATGTGTTTTCTAAAAGTCTGCTGCTTCTGTTTTCTCACAGAATCTGTACATGGGATCTGAAAAAGGTAAGCAGTTCCTTTATATGTAACATTAACAGATTTTGCTTGAGGTAGGTTACAGTGACAGGTTTGTGGCAAAGAATGGTTGGAAGGTGATTTCCTCTCCTTCCCCCATTCTGACATATGGTTGGATCTATGTTTTTTTTGTGACTAAGACCTCTGCTGGATTTTTACTTAAAATAATTATTGAAAATCACCCAACCATCTTGTCTTGTATGCCTTGTAGGCTAATGAATTTGTGATTATGTGTTGTGGAAGAAAATGGAATTTGCTGCCTTCCACTGTAGTTTAAAACTTTCTTACATTTAAAGTGAGCAATGATATTTTGAGAATCATGTTTATCAACTCTTCTGCTTGCTGGAAGGGAAGGCAAACAAGTCCCTTAGGAACTTGTTCAGTTATTCTCTTTACATGAAAGTGAAGTGATTTCAACTATATGCTGAGTGTTCAAAAAAGAACCAAATGTTAAATATTTTATCATGTTTTCTAGCAAAGCAAATCCAGGCTTAAGTAGGCATAGCTGATTGCATAGTAAATCAGAATTTTTATGTATGAGTAAACATGCAGCATTTCAGCTTCTGCAAAAAAAAAAGATACTTTTTTGGAATGAGGTTGGTCAAACACTGGAATGGGATGTCCAGAGAGAGTGTGAAAAATCTATCTTTAGGTATTGTTAGATTGACTGGCTATAACCCTGTGCAACCTGTTAAACTTCAAAATTGGACCTGCTTTGAGGAGGGGAGTTGGACACAGACCTCCGTAGGGCTTTTCTAACCTAAATTGTCGTATGGTTCTATCCAGTGATTCTTTCCTTACCAGCAAAACTTGCAAGAAAATCCATTTATATTCAGTTTTGCTTACTTGTCATTCCCTGTTCAAAGTGAATGAACTGTAGGTATGTTTAAATGTGTCTCTTCAGGAACAGCCACCAAATGGATCACACCACTTGTTTTCTGTCAGGTTTGTTTCCCTTTAGAAATCCAAGTGTTTAAATGTTAAAGAAACTCAAACATATAATTCTTTACAGGAAAAGCTACAACTACTGGCTCAGCAGTTTCTGAAAAAGTGAGGACAAGGTTAGAAGAACTGGATGATCTGGAAGAGGTGAGAAAGTTCTCTGATCCAAATACATCACCATTTTAAAAGTGAAATAAATTTGTGAAATAAAAATCTTTTATGAAACCTTTTAAGAAGGTCCTGATTCTGCGTGTACTTATGCAGTATTTAGACAAATATATACTTTCCATGGGACTTATCTAGTAATTTCAGTCCTTATTGTTATAGGATGCAGGCAGAATCATATTTTTGTATCACTAGAAATTGCAATTGAAAAATTCACCTGATCTACCAATGTTGATTTACGTTGGTACTGTGTATGGTCTGCAGCTGCTGTAAAACTTCATGAAGCCTAATAGTCTTAACATCTGATAATTTTGTTTGCCCCTGTTGCAGAAGCTGCATACTGTCTACCTGAGCTTAAAGTTACATTTATGTGTGTGATAGAAATACTGAGTACTCAAGTTATTTCTCAAACTGCAGTATTTTACTGTGCAAAGATGAGGTGTTCCATAACTTACTTTCCTAGAACCTGAATCTGTGGGGTACTTCTAGAATTGTTTGGGTAATGTTGTTTTGAAACCTCTGAGTCTTAACTAACTTCAGATTGCCTGTTGCCTGAGCCAGCACAGTTCTAATAGTTGCATATCACAAATAAAGGATTGGCTTCTTTCAGGAGAAGAATAAAGTCCCCTTTACCATAAGGAAATATGTAACCTTGTGTGAAACTAATTGTGTCTGCATTTTATCTCCTCACCTGTCATTGTTTTTACTGGTGATTGTTTCTAGACTCTTATATTATGAAATCTGTTCCGTAATGCAGCTTAATAAACTCCTCAAAACTAGTCCTGAAGATAGTTTTTAATGTCACTCATACTTCTACTGAAGGCTGTTCCAGAACCACTCTTTGATTTTTCTAACTGCATTTATAGTCACATTGTTCCTGTGTCAGTTTGGTTCTAAAGCTTAAACAATTATTTCTGCTTCCAGTGTTTCACAAGTTTATTTTTGCTATGTAATGTTTTTGTAAGGTAAGGTCTTCTGGAAGAAAGATAGCAAGAATGCTCCAGTACTGAGCGTGAAATGAAGATAGTTTTATTGTCTTACTGAGAGTGAAGCCAGATTTTTCTTGCTGTCAACAAATTTCTTAGGACCTTGCTGGCAAAACGTTTCATTTCTCTCTGATACTACTTCTACATAGGTGCTAATATGCTTATGTATAGTGTTAGTGTCTTAATTATACCACAAGTACAATACCACTGAAATAGTCCAGCATTTCTGATCTTACGGACAACTTTGTTTGGGTACCAGCGTGTATGTCTCTTGAAAACCAAAGCAGTTGTGATGCACTCCTGTGCCAAACACCTGCAGTATTGATGCTGCAAAGGTAAGAAGTGAAAATTAGGTAATTCTTTAATAAGTTTTGTGGGTTCCCCCCCACTGGTGATTTGACTCTATAATAACGGCACTCTCCTTCCTTCCCTCCCTCTCTTACTAAGTAGACTTGTGTTTATTTGTCAGGGGTCACAGAAAGAGCTGTTGAATTTGACTCAGCAGGATTACATGAACAGAATTGAAGAACTAAACCAGTCTTTGAAGGATGCTTGGTCATCTGATCAGAAAGTAAAAGCTTTGAAAATAGTCATCCAGGTCAGTTTTACATTTTTGCTGTGTACAGAACTGGTGAATTTGGTGGTGTGGCTTGTCTGATTTCTTTCTTGGGGAAAGAAGGGTTTCTGTTATTTTTCTACTATTTGCTTCTGTTCTTCACTGAAACTCATTTCTTTCAGAGTTTTAGGACATCTGAGAACAGTTGGATTTTCAACTTCGTTGTTTATGTTGATTTTGACTAGGGTATGTGGGGTGGAGTTCTCATTAAAGAGAGTGGCCAAATGACAGATGTGGAAATTTTACCTGGTTAGAGATAATTAGAAAGAATAGCATGTAGTGGTATCAACTCTTTCTAGGACATATAATTTCCTGTCCTCTCCTCTTCCCCATCTACCATCTTATACCCCATTCCAAATAATACCAGAATGGCTTTTTGAACATCCATGTATTCCCCATCCAGATTTACAAAGGCAACTGAATAATCTGATTTAGCACCCTAGCAAAGTACAGAAAACAACTCCAGATTTTTTAAGTGTTTGGGGGTTTTTGTTTTGTTTTTTTGGTGTTTTTGTTTTGTTTTTAAACTTCTCCACAGTCTTCCTCTGGCTCATTTGGGGTGACGGGCTGTGAGAGGGGCAGGGGGGAATAGGACAATTAAATGCTCTTTTGTTTGGCTTGGCCTTTAAAAAAGGCCAGAGGCAGAGTGCATCAGAGGACAGAGGAGATAATGACATCGTTAAAAGCTGTAAAACTGATGTAATGCTAATAGTCATCAAGCAGGGTTATATAAAGTCAGGATTTTTTTTTCTAATGCTGGATACTCTTGTAAAAACTGTTTGCAGTAATTTGAGCTTAAATTGTGGTAAAGACAATAAAGGAAATAAAACATAAATGAAGTGAGATCAGAAAATTGTGTGACCTAGGGTGACTAATGCTCTATTGTAATACCATGAAATCAGCACTATTATTCTTTAAAAAAAAAAAAAAAAGCCTATATAGCTTTGTGAAGTGTGAATATCTTAGTGAAAAAGAATACAATATTAGAAGTCTGGAGGAGGAGAAATGGGATATGGACATACTGTATTTACAGTGCATTAATACGTATATATACAGTGTCTGACATGCAGTGATAGCTACATGTTAATACTTTAATATATTCTTTTACAAATGGCTTCACAAACAATTTTGAAATACTGTAGTTTTTAAGATGGGATTTGGTGCTTGCTTTTAGAAAAGTAGGATCAAAATTGCCTATGTTTTTCTCTCTTAAAGTGTTGTCTGTGTATTGTTCACTTTGCACTTGAACTTTGTGCTGCAGATGGTCATTAATTGAAAGACTGGGTAAGAATGAAATAGGTGTTTGGGTATTTAACATGAATACAAAACTCTTTCATAAAGGAGACTATAAGTAACTAATAATAATTTTATACTTACAAAGCAGGATAGGGTAGAAACCTAACCGAACTTTCCTTGCTGTGGTTCTTCCTAGTAAATAATGTAATTTTAAGAATGTTCTCTTAAAGAACTAAGCAGTTTTCTTGACATCAAGCTGTGGTTATATATATAGTCTATCATTATTAGTATCACATACTGATTAGTCTGCAATAGGAGAAGTAAGTTTGGCCTTTTTTTGGTTGTTATTTTCAGAAATGCATACTGGGCTGGAAAAAGCAATTTTAATTTGAATGCCAGAATTACCTTTCATTTGGACACAAGATCTTTCAGTTGGACATTGGGGATGGAGCCTTCATTCTCTGTATGAGAGTTTTACAGAGCCTGAAGTGCAGGAATAATTCTGGTTATTAAGGCAGGGTCTGAATTTATAACGTGAATTCCTCAAGTGCCTTTTTATAAGATACTTTATGTGTCAAGATGGAATAAGCTAAGCTACTTAGAGTAAGCTGAAGTAAGTTGATTATGTATGTGAGCTCTAAGAAAAGTGGTAAGTAAGTGTTTATGGTGTGCGTAGGTCCTAAACAGCTACTGAATTACCTTTCTTTGAAGGCGATTTACTTACCACACAGTAGGGAAGATTCTACTTTGGTTTTAAGATGCGAGTGCT
This sequence comes from Haliaeetus leucocephalus, assembly GCF_000737465.1. NCBI lineage: Eukaryota > Metazoa > Chordata > Aves > Accipitriformes > Accipitridae > Haliaeetus > Haliaeetus leucocephalus. Next base: position 1,091,794 of record NW_010972731.1, read on the forward strand.
CTCACCTGTCTTTTTGTTGCACTCTTCCTCCCCGAAGAATAAAGCAAAAACACTAAGTGTGCCCCTTGTTTAGGCATGTTCAAATGTTACGATTTTCTTGTTTAAACAAAGCAGTCTTGTGGGATATTGGATTGCTTCCTGGATTTTTTGAATGTAATGAAAACTTGAACTTTATTTATTCCACTGAGATTGAAGAATGGTGTCTTGATGAAGGAGAGAGAAGGGACAGAGGTCACAGAGAATACTGTACTTCTCAGTTTTAGGGACCTGAGAAGACTCATGGTCAAAGGCTGTGTTTGGCTCATGTAGGGAGGAGGCGGCTTTCTCTCCCCCCTCAGTCATTCGCCTGTTTTCTTCAGGTGGAAGTTGATTCTTTGTGCCAAAGTTTTTGACTGCAGTTTAGTCTCCGGTCTTTGCACCATCTTGGAAAACTAAGTATAGCTTAATTAAATATCTTTATATTATCTTTATTCCTCACTGTGTATTTTGAATTAATATCATAAATGGCTCCTCCTGGACTTGTATTCAACGATACTAGAACGATGTTGGCTAACATTTTCAAATGTGACTTTGCACCAGCCATCATTATAGTCCAACTGTCATGATCATGTTGGGTGCCTGTGGGTGGTGATTGACTACAGGTTCCTTCCTGGAGCTGACTGTGGACCAGCTGGCCTGTTTCCAAAATGTTTGAACTGGTTATGTGAGCCGCAAAGATGTGTTGAAAGGCTCGTTAGCTAAACTTTTAAAATTGTTTCTTAACAGTTCTTAAAATGTTGTGTTTTATCTGGATGTTTAGAGAGATGGTGAGAAACTGAAAAAAAGTTGTTTTAGAAAGTAATGCCTTTTTATGCTTCTGGGGGAGAATTTCTCTTGTCTGAACAAATGCACAGATCTGCACGGCCAGCTGAAATTCTGCATTGTAGATGAACTTGTATAAAGGAAAAACAGATCTGTGAATAGCTCTGCTGGAAATGGAGAATAACCTGAAAAATACAAAGAGTACCATGACGTGTTATGTTAGATGTTCTTGTGCTTTTTGCTGCATAGTTGTTTGTGTTGGTTCTTTCCATCTGTAGATACTCATCTGTTCCAGCCTGTCTGGAGTAAAAACACTAACTTGCATTGTCCTCTAAAAATGTTTCTTTGTTTTTTTTCCTTCTAGTGTTCTAAGCTGCTTTCAGACACAACAGTAATCCAGTTTTATCCAAGTAAATTTGTTTTAATTACAGATATCCTTGATACTTTTGGTAAGTATCTAATGTGCCAGACTTACTACATGATTGTTAATAAGCTGAAAATAATTTTTTGTAATGTTAGAAAACATCAAAGTTATCTGAAAAGTGCTGAAATGACTCTTAGTTTTAACACCAAATTTTTCCAGCATAAACATTTGGACACCAGTGATGTAAACATGGTATATAATTGTTCAAAAACTCATATGAGTGAAGTATTTAAAATAAAAATAATTAATTTTGTAGTTCTGTGCTTTATGTATGAGTGAATATCTAGAACAAAACCTTGGGAAAAATCACGATCTCTGCAGTTTGAAATTTGAAACACACTGTCATTATTATGAAAATATTTTGGTTTTGGCAGCCTCTTGACTCGAAATTTCATTCTATTTATATTTCAAGTATGGAATTCAAAGTTTTCTTTAGCTGAATAGGGACTATGAAGTGATCAAAATGTAGTTACTGAATTTTTTAATCTATTTTTATCATTTTTAAATGATCCTTTAAGTAAAAATGTCTTCTGCTTCATACAATTCTCTTCTTTTTCTGCCATGTTATGGAAAAGATTTATGGCAGCATTCAAAGTTGAAGGGTATTTTGATGTTTAGCAGGATACGCTATGACACAGATCCAATTGTTTTTTCAGCTCTTGCTTCCTCTTTGTGCTCTTTCCTACTTACTGAAAGTTGCTGAAGATAACGTAATATCCAAACTCAGCAAAGGCAGGACACCAGCTGTCCTTTCCTGGCCTGGGAGAAATCTGACCTTCGTGCTACCTCTGCACTTCAGGGAGCCAGATAAATTTTTTTTGTAGTGTGTGAAGTGCGAAATTCAGACTTAACATTTCAGCCTCACTAGAGGGCAGCAGAATGTTAGTGTTCTAGGAAGTTTTTTCCAGCTAACTTCAATGTATGTTGGAGAGGGAACCTTTTGTATTAACATTTTGTGTTTTACAGTTTGTTAGTTTGTTATGAGTGATTTTTTTTTTTTTTTTTTTTTTTTAAACAGGGAAGCTAGTGTATGAAAGAATTCTGTCAATGTGTGTGGACAGTCGTGTCTCTTTGCTGGGTAACTTTGCATTTGTTCCTACTGTTCTTCTGGAAAAAATCATGTCTGAACTAACTTGAGAAAGGTTAAACAGGACCCATGCTATTTTATCTCCTATGCAAAAAGTTCTGATTTGAATCTAGTAATTTTTAGTTTTTAACAGAGTAAAATCCATTGCTTACAGCTTCCACCATTCACAGTGTTTATGCTAATTTACATTTTAACTGTGAAGAATATATCTAAGATATAATAAAATATGCTTGTGGCTTTGATGTTACTAAACATAACCCGGGTCTTCCTGACACTTGAAATCACAAAGAATGATACATAATTAGAAGGAGAATTAAAGATGAATGTCCCAATTAGGTGAAGGAAGACTTTTTTCCCTTTTTTTTCTTAGCATATGCTATTTTCTGAAAGTACTGCATTTTAATAGCTTAAAGCCAATGGTACAAATTTAACAAAGCAGAGAGTCTCAATTTTTGGTAAGTAGATGTCTTTGTTGCTACATTGGAAACTTGATAGTTTTGCTTTAATTAGGGAAAAATTTTGGAAGAAGCAGCAGGCTGTCATTGAGTTTGTGATCAGTTTACTACGATAGCATAATCTTTCTAACTTGCCCCCCCCCCTCCTTTTAATTTATTTGAAGTTCCAACCCAATGTAAAAGTCTAATTTGACATTTACAGTACAAATGTGTATGGAAGAGCCTCTTTAGGAAGGCGCCGAATCGTTCCATAGAAATACAGACGCTTCCTTGCAATTTGGAGTGCATTAACTGCATGTCCTTGAAATACGAAACATTCTTACTCTGCAGTTGGCAATGCAACAGTACCACTAGGTTGCAGTTAAATCCGCAGAATTTGAGCCAGAAGCTCGAAACCGACAAATACTTAAATATGAAATAAACTTACAGAAAATACTTCAGACCAATTTGGTTGTTGCAGACCTGCAGACTGTTCTTACAAACAGTAATGAAGGCAGACAGTTCCCGTAGGATGTCACGATTACTGGGCACAGTTACCTCCGTTTGAAGAGCTGAGCTCACGCTTCAGCTCTACAGCTGCCGGGAGCATTGCTGGTGGGAACTTCCCGAGCAGCTATAAAAGTGGGAGGGAGAAGGGAAATCTGTGCTGTGCTTGCTGTGCACGGCGATGTGAACCCCCAGGGATTTCAGGCCCAACGTCCATGCTCATCCCGTGGGAACCAAGCAAAAAAAAGTTGGACGAGAGCTCCTGTGGTCCTAGATGAGAAGGAACATCTTCCTGTACGCAGGCAGCATCTAGTGCCTGGCTGCTCTTGTCTTGGAAGTTGGAAACTTTCCTGTGGAGCAGAAAGGGAGCTTCTCACCTTCTGGGGCAGGGCTGGGAGAGCACTGGTATTTTAAAGCTGTTTCACAAGGAGTTTGTAAGCAGACATTCACAGCAGAAGCTGCTTTTGTTGCTTTTATCACTGAGAGAAGAGGGACCCATCCTTCCCAACCATCTTGCTTCAGACCCGAGTTGATCCCAAGAAGCCTATTTTTGCCTTCTGTTCCAGGCAATCCAGAGAAAGAGGCGGCAGTTAGCCGTGCAAATGTGTGCCCACCTGACCAGAGCACTGTCCCCATAACCCATCTGTTCCACCCTGGGGTGGCAGCTTTTTCCTGCTGGCAGCTGACACAAATAGTCCCAGAGCTCACGAGGAGAGAACTGCACTGCAGTGTTAGATGTTTAGCGTACAAAAAAAGTGTTCTGTCAGTGTTTAATGCTTCCGACTTCTTGCAGTATAGCTTTAAATAATAAAATTATATTAGCCTTTTAAAGTAAAGAATTCAAGGGCTTAAATCTCTTTTATATGTATGCATTTGCTACAGATTTATATACATCTATTTGTTACGCATTCCCTATTTTTTTTTTTTTCACTATTTCTGCTTTTGGCGGTAGGCAGAGGTTAGATTTCAAAGCAGCAGATCTGAGATTAGCTTTGAGTGCTTGACTTCAGCTTCTGCAATGTTACTTAATGCAAGATGGAAGGTCTGGTTACCCCTTGCTGTGTACTCAGCTCTTACTGCTGCACAAGAGAGCTGAAAAGCAAACATATTGCCTGGTTTATTAATTTCTTGTTGAACAGAAAGAGAATACATTTTTAAACCTAGAATGAAAAGTAGCTTGTTTCCAGAAAGAATGTAACTATTTCTGGGTTGTTGGTTTTTTTTTCCCAGATAACTTTTCTCCAGAGAGTGTTAATGATACCGCTAAAGAAACTTGCTTAAACTGGTTTTTCAAGATTGCTTCAATCAGAGAACTTATTCCCAGATTGTATCCTTGTCAAATGAGACTTTTGGAGTGTCTGCAGGTTTTTCATAGACTTTTCCAAAAATGAACATGTTTGTTTCAGTAAAACTCACAGCCATCTGATGTTTATACTGACTGTTTTGTTTGTTTCAGGCTGTATGTTTTGAATTTAATTTTGAGTCATGTTTCATAGTGAACTGAATGCTGAATTATTGGCTATGAGCAGGGTGTCAGTGATAGAGTTGATGTGTGAAAGCTTTTGAAACAATAGAAATCTTGTAGATAAATCATAAAGATCAACAAAGTGTACTGAGATTAATTACAGAAGGCCTTGAAATAGTTCCTTCAATGTGTATTCGGTATATAAATTTGGTTTTGTGTTTTTAAATTGCATGCATCTTAGTTTTGTTCCTTAACTTGACTTCATTTTAGTTACGTGGAAGCAGCAATACTGAAGTGCAATAAGTTCCTATCCAAAACGTAAGAGTAAATGTTAAGCGTGGGAAGGAAGTGAATGGGCAGGCTTATAAACTAATTTAAGGAGTTACGCATGCAAGTTCTGTGATTAATGGTGGATAGGGTCTCAGTAGATCTGAGAAGAAGCAATACTGAGAGGTTTTGGAGTTTTTAGTGAGAATGCCATAGAAAAATTAAAGGTGAACTGTGATACAATTTGAAATGCAATAGTGCTCGCAGTTTTGGAATATATGTATAATTCTGACATCAGGAGTTTGCAAATTAAAAAACAGTGGCTTCAGATGGCAGAGGGGGAAGCAAGATTGTTGAGAGATGTGGAACATGGCAAAAAGTCGGGATAGAAAACTGAAAAGAAAATATTGACGTGTCATATTGCTAGAGACAGTGTTGGAGAAACAATTTAGGAGCAATGAACCATTATCTATTTAAAATCTTGGTATAAGCTTCATATGTTGCCAAACAGTGTCAGTTGCTGAGCTGAAAATGTTCCTTCACATGTAATCGTCCTTTTTCAGTTATATTTTGAAATGAGTGTTGTAAGCCAAATTGCTACTATAGTGACAACTTCATTATCCCTAAAAAGCAGTTCTTTTACTGGAATTGATGGGCCTCATCTCCAGGCACTAGTACAGCTTTGTCAAAAAGAACCTGTGGGAAAATGAGACATAAAAGGAGTTCTGCCAGTTCTGCCTTAAGCGGCTGCTTTCTTCACATTGAATTACAGCCCTTCTGTAGCTCTGCTGTTCCTCCAAACTAGCGGAGGAGTTTTTTAGATGTGCTTGTCTTTTAAAAGCCAAGCATCCAGCTTGGCTATCTGCACTACTCTTAATAGCAAATACTGCAATCTGAATATAGGGTATGTGTTACTATACACATAAAATTTTACTTCTGAAATAAAATTTTGTCCTAATAGGCTGCTGCTTTGGTAGGTGTTTCCATAACTCATGCTCAAATTGTCAATCTACAAGGCAGCTACTGAAGTTATCCGTAGGTGATATAATTCTGTTATCGATTGTTAAATCTCATTTTTGTTTCTGAAAAATCTTAACAGGGGGATTTCGGAATGTCTCCCACGGTTGACGTCTATCATTAGAGGAATTGGAGATCCGCTGGTTGCAGTCTATGCAAGAGCATACCTTTGCAGGGTAGGCTGTTATTTAACACTTCAGACCTGTATCAGAGATTTACTGCAGCTAGCTCTGCCACTAAAGGAAAATTTCTTTTAACTACTGTTTTTATCTGAAGTAGTCAGCAGCCTGTCTCTTCATTCTAACAAGCCAAAAAATAAGATTTCTCTTTTGTTTTAATAATGGGGAATCTTTCTTTAAGTGTTTATAGTAAGTAAAAATAGTTTTATGTGCTGCTTATGCCAGTTTTTCATCTTCAGGTAGGGCAAAATGTTAGGGACCTAAGTGGAAGGAGAGTTTGGACTTTGAGACTACATGCTGTTGTCTGATTGCTAGGTGCTGCTTTTCATAGTTAATATGTGTACTTCCCCTATATTTATCTTCCTTCTCCTACTGCTAGAGCGTATTTGGCAGGCAGAGGGCTGGCAAGCTCCTTGGCAGAGGAGCCACTTGGTAAAGTGTTCAGACAGTGGGTTTTTGTCTGACTGCGCAGTGTGGCTATGTTCTTATCCTCAACTACTCCTGCAGTTACCTTAACAGCTCAGCTAAGATAAACTTACCCAAGAAGAGACCCTAAAATGATTCAAAAAGTCATCAATAGTGGAAAAATATTTGTGAAATACATTTCTGAAGTAGTGGCAAAGATCTCAACTATAATTGGAAAGTGGTAGGGCTGCTAATTAGCAATACTTGCATGAAATCAGCTGCCGTCATGAAACGCAATGAGTTTGCTCAGTGTTGATATATCTGGTATGTTTGAATAAACTGTCCAGTATACTTTTGGTATACTATTCAGGGGTGTCCATCTGAATTCCTGTATCTGCAAGTAATCGCTAACCTCTGGTCTACTCTGATACATGAGCTGCTTAGTTTGTTTGAATCTTGAAGTACAGTAATGCCTGCATTTTTTTTTCATAGCCTAATCATTCCTGCTACATAGTGCAAGGTTTCTGAAGGCTTTTTAGGAAACACTTTGTATGCACAGTCCACCTTTTACTGCTCCTGATACAGCTAAAAGAGATGCATAATGATAGAGCAGTTAGGACTAATAATCTAGTAATAATAATTGCAATTATGTAGTAAGGAAGAGCTTAGCATGCTCCTTTTTGTCCACAAAGATGATCATATTAAATAAATAGTGAAAATTTTCTTGGAGTAAAAAATAACTGTTGAAATACTGACCTGTTTAAAATAAGAAAACTTATTGGAATGGAAGGCATTTAATCTTCTGTATTCCACCTACTGACACTATATTAATACTTTCACAATTAGAATAATGAAAACAGATTTTTAAAAAATACAAATTGTGGAATAGGAAACCTGTAGTATTGATATGAATGATGTCTAAAGCCACAGCATAGTAAAATGTGGGAATAAACACTTGCGTGAAACCAAAGAACCAGATCTTTACACAGCAAGGTGATGCATTTCTCTTTAGCTCCGTGGTTTGAAAGGAAATTATATGCAAAGAAAAGTGATAGATGAGTGGCTTGGGTCTGTGCAAGGTATCTCTGTTTTGTGATGAAGTCAGCTAGAATTGCACATGCTCAGGGACCCCAAAAAGTGAGACCCCTGGGTTTGTTTGAAGAGGGGAACCTTAAGCTGTTGAGATTGATTTGTTTGTGTGTGTGTGTTTTTAAGCCTGATCTGTTACTAACTTCTTACTCACTTCTGCATCTTTCTCTTTAGTAATATGCCACATTTTTATTTTTTGATATTTTTATTTGTGTTATTGAAAACAGTCCTGTATGGCTTAGTTTCCTTTGCAGTTCCAGCTTAACTACATAGGCCTTATGTTTGTGCATCACCTTGTATTATTTATCAATATTTTATCTATATCTATCTATATATTCACATTCTCCTTTGGGGTCCTTGCTTTATTCTGTCCACAGAATAAAGCCACATAATTTTAAGCAATTTCTGAACTTTGACCGACTTTTTAATTGTACTTCGCTGTAGGCTTTCTGAATACAATGAATATAGGCTGTTGCAGTGCAGGCACTGGGGTAGACATTGATTTCCTCACTGCTTACAGATACTTGGAGCTGATGTTAGGAGAACCATGTTTAAACACAGCTGTAACTACCTCAGGGTAGCAGTTAGTGGATGTGACTGTAAGAGTAAGCAAGGAAATAATCAGTCAAAAGCATGTGATTCAGTACTGTATGTTGACTTGCTGTGTGTGACTAGGTGTACTCCTTCAGACAATGCATTTTTGTCTTACAGTTGAAGGAGAATCATAGGTGATAGATGCAGATAAAATCTTTCTCTTTCTGTTAATACAGGTTGGGATGGAAGTGGCACCACAACTCAAAGAAAGCCTTAACAAAAATTTCTTTGACTTTCTTCTAACATTTAAACAAGTAAGCAAATAGACGTTTTATTCGCAAAATCGCATAAATACACTGCTTAACCAACTACCGCATACTTTTAAAAAATCTTTGAAGTTCTTAAATCTAGATTTAGGGATGTTCCTGTACCTAGGTACAGTATGGGAAATTTTACATACATTCTGATAAGTTGAAACCGCTCTATGCAGCGTGTTTCCATACTTTAATAATATGTGTTACGAGCGTGATAATTTTTTCCCCGGCATGCAAGGAATGCTTCAAAATATCTGTGTGTTGTGATCTTGTCTGTTGTCATTTCTATTCATACAGAAGCTTTGTCCAGTTTATCATAGCTCCTATTAAATACCTTTTCACAGCAACTTGTCTTTGTCTTTTATTTCAACAGATTCATGGGGATACAGTTCAGAATCAGCTGGTAGTACAATGTGTGGAAATTCCTTTGTATTTGACTCTATATTCTCCTGCTATAGACTGGATTTTACAGTGTATTGCATACCGTGCTCCTGAAGTAAGTAAGCATGGTAGTGCTTGATACTAAAGGAAGTGTTGGGGTGAAGAGTTAATTTTGCCTATTAAAAAACCCCCCTCAGTCAGCACTTACATGAGTGAAAGCGAGTATCTCTCTTCTATACAGGAAGAACGTTCATTTCCACAAAGCTCGAGTTAGACCACTTTAAATTCATAGGCAGTATTCCTATTTGTTTCTTGCTGTCCTTTAGCTAGTTTAATCTTTATTTCCTGACTTCATTAGTTTCTTCTGTCATACAGATATAAAAATGATTTGAGTAAACTGCAGCTTTGTAATTGCTTAACATAGTCAACAGGCTATTTTAATCTCAGTCAGTCTGTTTTGCATGCTGTGGCGGAGTTGGTAATCTTCACCTCTCCTGCCAGAGATAATTGACCTGGCTGGCAAATAGTAATTACTTTGAGAAATGGCATGGCTGAAGGATTGCAAATTTGACTTCCATAAAACAGTGGTTTTGATTAAAATGCCACTGTACCTATTCCAGTAGGTGGTTTTTATGTTGTACTACACCATTGTTTTCTTGTGTTGTCAATACAGGATAAGACAGGATTATTGGAACGTATTGAGTAGGTAATTAAAACAGCTTTTAGTAGACTTCACTACAATAATTAAAGCTGAATTTATCTGCAGAGTCTCTACTCGCTAATTTGAATAAGTAATTCTTCCAGGTTCTGCTTACTGAGATGATGGAGAGATGCAGAAAATTGGGGAACAAGTAAGTATGGCACGATGTAGAAGACACAAGTCTGTAATGAGTACCTGTGAGTCCCTGTAATAAAATTCTCTCTCCCTTTTGAAAACACTTTTTGGATGCATAGTATAGCTTTTGTTCTTCCAGTAGCTTACTAAATCATGATTATGAACATCTATTTTCCAGAGATTAATTCTAAAATATGGTAAATTACTTGTAGAGCAAAAGTTAATTAATTAACTTGGTTGCTGCATTTTGGCTCCTAAGCCAAAGTTAAGGACATGTAATGGGTTCTCCATCAGCCATGTCTACGATTCCTGGTTGTGCGTCATTTTTCTCTGTTTTCCTTCCCTTCCTTCCCCTAGCCTCCACTGGCTACAGTCAGCCCATACGCACATCTTGCAAGGGAAGTTGTAAAGCAACTGACACCTTTGGAAGATGGTAATATTTAGGCAACTGCTTTTTTCAGCATTAGAATTAGTATCCCAAATGTCTCCTAGAAGTCTGTGTGCAGACTAATTACCCTTAGTGAGTAGTTCAGGAAGATGGTCTGAAAGTTTTGGATGTACTTTGAGCTGTGTGAATGCAATTTGGCCTGCTGATGAGCTCATCTCAGTTCATTTTATTGGGTAGGTAGGCTGAGTTCCGTGAAAGTTTTCAGCTACCTATTTTTTTTTTCTGATGTGCTTTGCACAGTCCATTCTGCAGTGGCTGAGGAACTAAAATATGTTAATCACTTAAATGAGGAATGCCAGCATTAGCATTCTGTGACTGAGCTAAGAAGTGCGGGGAAAGTGTGATTTTAAAAATGTGATGTGAAGATGCTATTGTATCAGAGTGTATAATATGGGTAAAAACAATCCATGTAATCTACTGTATTGATTATTTTGTATAGTGTTGATTTGTTTTGTGGAACTTATTTTTAAATCACCTTTTAGCATTTCTCATTGTAAAAATGGGCTAGGTGCCTCCTCTTTGTGCCTGTCTGTTCTTTGAAGGAAGGACAAAATGTTGAGTATAATGAGGTTTTTTTTTTAAAATAAATATGTCTGGGACACGTCCTTTTTATTGGGAAGTTGAATAATCCAGTTTAAATGATCTATAAAGCATGGCTGTTTTCTTTTACAGTGGAGTTCTGTGTTTTTATGTCTTCTCATGACTGTCAAAATATTACAAAGCAAGAGGCATCAGTATATAAATCTTTAAATAATCTCAGTATGTTCCATGAACTATGTTGCAACCATCTAAGTGAAAAGTGGCAGCCTGCTTCTCTGTATTGCAAGTGAACTGGAAGTACTTGTCTAATGATAAAATGCAAATTCCAGTCAAACTGCAATGGGACCACTAATGCTCAGTCAGAAACACAGAGGACGCTGGGCTATTTTAAGCGCTCCATAGAATTTCCCTCAAGGTAAACTGCCCTGTATTCAAACTGTCTGTTTCAGACTAGTGAAGGACACAGTGTTTTATGAGGCAGCGTCTGTGCTAACTCACGGCTGAGTTTGCCCAAAGGAATTGCCTTTTGAATGATGCTAGATTTTGCTGCTTAGGTTTGCATAATAGTATCAGTAAACTGAGTTTTACAGTAATGCAGTGAGTTCACTCTTCCATTGGTAACTTTGACTTGATAGTAATACACATATGGGTCTGAGTGATTAATCGTAAATGTCTAAATATGTCAATGCCATCGTATGTTATCATATGATAATGACTGTTTGGATTTATTTTAATCCTGACAATGCAGCTGCTAGGAATCTGAGTTTTATAATGCATATATATTTTAATTCAGTGAGAAAAACTTCAATAGAGATTTGTCCTGCCAAAGTATACTTCTGAACTGTAGTTAAAGAGAGAGTAAGTTTCTAAACATGTCAGCTACTCCTGGTTTACTTCATCTTTCTAGTAAACTTGCGGTAAAATGATGGCTTCAGAAAAACCTGTGTGGAACAAGTATTGTAGAGGCTGTGTTACCTTTTACTTACCTGATGGCTTCATGTTTTCTTGTTTTGCTTATGTACTATTAATCCTCATCAATGCAAGCTCGATTTGTCAGGGTTTTTTCTTCCTTATACCCTTTTTTAAAAAATTTAGAATAGATGCTGAACAGTTCTTAGTCTAGGAAGTTCAGATTAGTGTAAATGAAAGGACAACAGAATTCTAGTTGATGTTGAGCTGTACTGATATATGTTATGTTCATTGTAGTGCTTTGCTGTTGAATTCAGTAATGTCAGCATTCAGAGCGGAGTTTATTGCTGCCAGATCTATGGACTTCATTGGCATGATTAAAGAGTGTGATGAATCTGGATTCCCAAAGGTAACTTTTTGTATGTAATTTATAATAATTCCTGTTCCTTGTCTGACAGAGTTCTTCATACTCTTCACTGCCTACATAACTTGCACATCGCTTAAATAAAGGGTGCTATGATCCAAAAAATATTTCTGCACAGTGTACTTGCTAGAGCAGTGTTGGATGGACATGCACCTTCTGCTTTTAATTTAAAATTTCTCATTAACTTTCAGCATCTCCTCTTTCGCTCCTTGGGATTAAACTTGGCATTGGCTGATCCTCCTGAAAATGACCGCCTTCAAATATTAAATGAAGCCTGGAAGGTTATAACAAAGCTGAAGAACCCACAGGTGAGTTATTGTACATTCTGTTTCAACTACTGATCTGTGTTTAGGGCAAAATTGTAGCCAGTTGTTCAGTAAGCATATGCTTAGCGTGACATGGTTTATCTTTTCTAGATACACACAGTTGCCAAAAAATATGATGCCTGGTATTATCTTTATATAATCCCTGCTTTTCTGAGCTCTACTTAAGCATAACTTAATTCTGTATAACGTAATTCTACCTAAGCAACTTTTGAGGTTTGTCATTAGTGCTAGATCTTTAGGTCTGCATGAATCATACCTCCAGGATTTAATTCTTTTAAGTGTATTTTTTTGCAAGTGTATTTCTCATAACTTTCTGTAAATATTGGTAATCATAAGACATGTATTTCTAGGATTATATCAACTGTGCTGAAGTGTGGGTGGAGTATACATGCAGACATTTTACGGTATGTGAAAATTACTTTGTTTCCTTTGAAGGTTTTTTGATACTAAGTGGCTATATTAGCAGTTTGGTATTGAAAATGGAAAAGCTATGGCTATTCAATATGAGTGTGTAGGACTTCAGTAGTGAATTAAAAAAACATGTATTTCCCCTCATGAGAGATGAATAGGGACAAAAGATGCGGCTTTGAAGGAGTCTTCACCATTGCCCAGCACTGCATATTTCTTACCTTTTTATTTTAATGGCAGATGGACCAGTTTAAGTAAGGATTTACTGGAACTATGGCTAAAGTTCCTGGCTTAACTAGAGCTCTGTAGAAAGCTGATGCAAAATGGAAATAAATTATCCAACTGGTTTTCAGTGACTTGATTTATGTGCTGATTTCATTATTGTATTTTGTAACCTCATTTTTCGCTACACAGAATCGAGAGATCAATACGGTTTTGGCTGATGTTATCAAACACATGACTCCTGATCGAGCATTTGAAGATGCTTACCCACAGGTAAATAATTTATTTTGCCAAATCTGTAAAAATCTGATGTGTATTTTCTTAGATGAAGTTAATTCTTAAACATTACTGATGTCTCTTACCACAAAATAATTATTTTTAAACACTGGCTATAATTTGGGAAGCCTTCTGGAACAGTGTAATGCTGTGATTTGTTCCTCCTTTTTTTCCTGCACATCAATGTTTCAGTTCAGAGAAATGCTAAACCAGAATGATTTATGTATTTAGAAGTAGCAACAGTTAACTCCTACATCAATGGTGGTGTTCTGCTGAAGAAAATTAGCAATCATGGCAGGCTGTTTAAACAGAAGTAAACTATAAAATAATCCATCTCTCTACTTGGCATTGTTAAGGCTTCAGTGAATTACTGTGTCCAGTTCTTGAGACTGCATGCCAGGTGAGAGATGGATTAGTTGAAGAGGTTCTAAAAGAAGGTTTTTGTGGTTACCTGGAGGGTAGATAAAGTGCCTGCAAAAGAAGATTTAACAAACTGGTGTGGTTTTTTTTGTTTGTTTATTTGTTTTTTCTTAGAAATAGAGAGCTGGAGGATATGCAGACTATAAATCAGAAAAATCTGCCTAGCTATAAATGTAAAGAACAAATAAAGCCTGGGCAGGCTGGTCAGCCTCTATTCATATGAGTTCTGAAGAGCATGTTGGAAAAACATCTGTTAGGAACAGCATAGCTGTAGTTGATCCTGCTTTAGGGAAAGAAATTACACTGATGAATGCTTGAAGTGTCTTCCAACCCAGTTTTCTATGAATAACTAGAGAAGAAGAGTCTCTGGTGTGGATAGTCGTAATTTAACTTGTATTACAATAATTTTCATCTTTTTTTCTTTTCTTTTCCCTTTAGCTGCAGTCAATTATTCAAAAAGTTATTACCTATATCTATGACTTCTCTCTGCTTTTTTCAGTGGTAAGTGATACTCTGTTTAATAAATTTTTAAGAAGAACTATTTTGCACTGTTTCTGCAAGAGAATTTACCTGACTTAAACATTTAGATTGTTTGCAAGCTCACATAGTGAGAGGACTTTTTATCAAGTAGATAGTAAGTGCAGAAAGGTTTTGGAAGCTCAGCTGCTTACTACTTAAATATTCATTATTCTAATTCCAATTTTCTGTACTTTTTTTCCTTAGGCTGTTACATTCTCTGAGTTTGTTTGTTTCTATGGCATAAGTGACAATCAATGGAAGATAAAATACCATTTATTTGTGTGTGCGTTCGTGTAGTTGCTGATATCTGTTTCTATGTTATTACATATACTTAACATGCTCTATCATAGGGCTTAAGTTTGGCATTGAAACAAAGTGAAACTTAGAGAGGTCAGAGACTATATAAGGTAGAGAATGAGGAACAAAGACAGCAGGTATCAAAGTACTGAAACAAGTTGAAGAGTAAAATTCAAGACTGACCCTGGGGATTTGTAGTCAAGTCTTGTTTGCAAATTGCTCAGATAATTCTGAAAAGCTTACCCATGCTATATTCTTGAGATGATACTGAAACTAAGTATTTCAGTATCTTAACAACCTTAAACCCTTATCTTTGAAGAAAATTTTAATGTCTTGGACCTTCATAAGTTGCCCTGGATAAATGTAAAATGGTTGCTGGTGTGTGGCCTGTTTTCATTATTTTTAATATCCTACCTTTTGTTCCCATAGATGTCTGAATTTGTCATGATCTTAAGCTATTTCAAGTGTATGATAGCTTTAAAAAATTTGCAATTCCATTCAAACAGTTCTGTGTTTCGTGTTTTATTCTGGATCTGTTCAATCAATAAACTGATATGCCTTTCAGCCATCTGTGCTTTTCCATTTGTTCCACTCCTTCATCCTTCAAGATGAATTACTGTCTTCAAAAAAGATTGAAATAATTTTAACTAAACCAGCTATGATTATAAAACTTATAAAAAATTTTTATTGGTTTAGTGTGTTGTTTGTAAAACACCTAATTTTACTTTTTTATGTATTTGTACTTTCAGGAGAAATTCTTGCCATTTCTGGATATGTTCCAGAAGGAAAGTGTGAGAGTGGAGGTTTGCAAGTGCATTATGGAATCTTTCATTAAGTAAGTGGAGAATATTGAGATTAAATGCACTCTGGAGGGTCTCGGGAATGTACTGAAAGATTGCTAGAGAAGATGAGTCTGTATATAGGCCACTTAGCTTGTGAAGGTGTTCCAGGCTAGGCTATGGGAAGAAAAATGAAAATGTGTAAATTTTGTCAAAAGAAAGCTGAAATTGAAGTAATCATATTGATGCTGACTTGCTGTGGATTAACAGAATAGTTCTTCTCTGAGCTTTTTTAAATTTATGTTGCCTTAGTTGGTTTATGAAATTTATTTCATATTCCAGCTGATGTGACAGCACAGAACTGTGACCTTGGTATAATGGAGGAAGAGAGACAGTCTCTAGTTACAAGCTCCATTATGTAGAAAAATGGGTATTTCCACAGTTGAAAATGAACTTAGAAGATGAGGCTTCATCTTCAAATATTGTAAAAGTCAAACAGTCCTTTTCAAATAATTAACAGGTTCCTTGAAACTACTTTTTTTTTTCTTCTCTCCTTTTTCACTTTCCCTTCAGGTATTTATTTACACTGCTTAGCCCCCCCAAGCCTTCTCTTCTCTAGGCTAAACAGTCCCGGCTCTCTTGGCCTTTGCTCATATGAGAGGTGCTGCAGTCCCTTAATCATCCTAGTGATGCTCCACTGCACGTGTGCCTCTGTACCTAAACATGACATTTATCTTTCCTGTCTGTCCATCAGTAACTGAAAAAACTATATTACTTCTTGGTAGATCTAGGATTGCTTTGTTTTGATGTTCTTAGATTGCCTCAATGTATCACGTGTCTAGCTTGTTGTGTCTCTTAAGGAGTCAGATTCTGTGGTTTGGCAGTAAAGCTCCCTCTATTAAGATAATATTTCTTGACTGGCATTTGTTGGAACTGTATGTCTATTAACCATGTGATTTTTGGAGTTCTGTTGGTTAAAAAATGAATATAAAACTTCTGTAGTGTCATACAATGCTGATGATTGGAATTATGCATTAAATTGGTGTTATTCTATTCATTGTTTTTCATTTTGACAGAGCAGGATTTTTCATCACTTTTTCTAAAACATTTTATAGGCATCAGCAGGAATCTACAAAGGATCCTGTTATACTTAATGCTCTTCTGCATATCTGCAAGACAATGCATGATTCTGTGAAGTAAGATTTACTTTACTCATTCTAATAACTATCGTTTATGCAAAGTTTGGCTGCTTGGTATACAGTTTTACATTTCTGAAGCTGTTTGTTTCATGGTGGATTAAGACATGAATCCAATTAGTGGTGAGGGAAGAGCTGTGCAGTGAAGTGGCAGCACGTACCATTTGCTCTTTAATTACTGCTTTATTTTGAATACTGAAGCATAATTTTAAAAGGAAACTAGCAATGGTTTTGTGGAGTTTTCTAGTGAAGCAAAGACACTAAACAATCCAACCTTTTAAGAATATTTTTGAGAGTGAAACCAATGTAATCTTTGAGTTACAGTGAATCATAAACTATTTTTGAGATTTAAGTGAATATGTAGCTATTAAAGCACAGATTGCCATACTCAATTATACCTTTTTTTGGGCCACTTTTTTCAGCCATTACAAAGGGATGTGAAATCTCTAAAAGGACACCTGGAAGATCTCTAGGAACTTGAGTAGGGGAAGCTAGAGCAGAGGACAAGCTCTTGAACCATCTGTGTCTTTCCCCTAAATCCTCCTCCTCTTTTGTCCCCTTGACTTTCTGAGGTTGTTCAGGAGCCTGTATGCCCTGTTGCACCCTCACTGTTTGAGTAGCAGTTGTGCAATGTGGAAAATAATTGTGGTTTGTAGGTAACTAGCAAAAAATCACACAGAAATCTGTGTCGGATTGCAAATAGAGCCGGAATCATATTGGTGCAAATTTTAGATCTTAAGAGCAAAAATTTTTTTTTTTCTTCTGTTTTGGGTTGAGTAGAATTGTAAGGGCACCATTTCTTTTGGCACTCTGAGCCCAGAGCCTTTTAGTATGGTAGACACTGTAAAGGAACTTGAAACTTTCTCAGCCGTGATATGCCATGAATGCAAGATTCACTGCCAATAAAGAAGTCAGATTTGGCATGTAATTCCAATTTATACCAGCTAGAGTGCTTTATTTTGGGTTAGAGCACCTTATTTTGCTGTATGTTGCACTAAAAGCCGCTTCAACCTTTAAATAGAACAATATATTGAAGCTAAACCAGCTTATTTTAAAAAATTAAGCATTTTATGGCTATCCATATTTGGTGCTTCCTCTGACGTTCTGCCAAAACAATTCGATAGTTTACTGGGTTCCTTAAAATCCCTTAACCCATCGTTGGCTTGGTTCTGTTGTGTCCTCTCTTATCGGCCAGTCATCATAAATTCTAACTGCCTTAAAGTAACTTCTGTATCTATTTTTCCATCCTGGTTCAGGAAACTCCCAACCCATTGTGTAGGGCTCGCTGACCCACTGTAACAGCTGTTGGAGGATAACAGCCTTCAGACTGGTAGGGGTCTGGTTCAGAATTGAACTGGAAACCTATAACTGACCCGGAGATCTCATTACAAGTCTTCTGAGCCTTTCAGAGCCCATCAGTTGACTCTTTTGATTGGCAATGCACTAATGAGCTAATCATGCTGAGATTTTCTTTCCTCCTTTACTGAATTTGTATAATAAAACTATTGTTCTCTTCCCATCTGGTGTCTGAGCTAGGAAATTGGTAACTGATATACTAAAGGTCAAAGCTGGAGCCAAGTACATAATAGTAAAAAGATTAAATTGTATTAGTTAATTGTAATTTAACTTTTTGTTTATCCATTTTCACTGAAACAGGTTTGACTTATTGGATTTTCATCTGATGTAAATGTGTTTCAAATCAGATTTGGACTCCTGTATCTGTGATAATCTTGAAAAGAAACTTTTTTACATACCAGTTTAGGTTGGTTCTTACTAAAACATCAAAAAGGCAGCACTGTAACAGTGATGTTAATTATTTTTCCAATTATGTGGCAGGGTTAGTTAAAAAAAAACAAACCCCAAACCCCCCCAAAACCACCAAAACAACAAAAACCAAAAACCCCCCAACAAACCAAAAAACCAGACCAAACAAAAAACTAACGCTGTTTCTAAAATAAATACATTAACTATTACATATAGTATTTAAAGTGTATTTTAAAAGCTTTTCCCCTTAAATACGATAACTTTCTTCTAAGAATAGATTTACTAGTGTCTTTAGGTTTTTATAATCAGTTCCTACTCAACTTCTCATTTTGTAACATAAGACTGAAGCTGTTTGCTTGCTGCAGTAAAGAACATAAGCTTAGCTGCTTTTTCCTGATGCCAAAATCGAGTTTCTGTAAAATCTAAAGACACTTAGCAATTTTTACCTTTTTTTTTTTTTTTTTTGAAATTTGGAATATAGTTTGGTGCATGGGTGACTTGGTGATGTTCATATTAAAATTTGTGTTATTGCTTTATAACTGAAATTACGACCTTAGTGGTCTTAGTATGCAATAATACTTTATACGGACATAACTTTATATAATTGGTATGTATCATTTGAACCTTTACAGATAAATAAGATAAGCAAAATTCTAAAATTTACCACGTAAATTTTCTCTTACAGTGCACTAACACTTGAGGATGAGAAAAGAATGTTAGCAGCTTTGATAAATGGATTTATAAAAATGGTGAGTGACAGTTGTGTGCAACTGTTGGGGTGTACCTTATAGTTTGGATTTTCATGACATCCCCATGAGAAACAGGTGTCTATGTAGCTGAATCAGAGACTGTGTCTGACTTGCTTAAGACTGTTGAAAACCCCAACTGGTGTATTTTAGTGAAATAAGTATGCATGGGTTGAAGGCAATATCATACATTGTTGAAGCTGACATGGTGCAGTCTTGAGAGTTTAAAGTGCACATGTTGTTTATTTAATCATATTTTCTGCTGGTTTTTTAAATCTCATGTAAAACATGGTAAGTATTTAAAAGTTAAACAGCAATTAAAGTCTTGCCTATTATAGCATCAGAGAGATCACTGATTTATGTGAATGAAGTTCCATTACCCAGCTCTAAATGAAACCAATACTAGCTTTAAAAAACACAAAATAAATATAACTTGTATGTTAGTCTTACCTGTTTATTTTAATTTACAAATAAGATAATTTGCATCATCAAAATAGTAGTCCCACAAAAACTCCAGTTGTTTTGCCTTGAAATTAATTTTTAACCCTTCCCTCCCTCTTATCCCAATAAAATCTTTTGTTCTTGTCTGTTGTGTTTGAGATGTCAGGTTGTTTTAGGAAGATGTTATCAAGCCTTTGTTTTATTCTCTAACCAGGTACTCTTAATGCTTGGCTTTTCTTTCACGTGGTCAGAGCTGACAGGCTTTGTCTCTACTTGTCTTCTTTGTCCTTTGTTACAATTCTATGAATTTCTCTCTAGATGGTTGCTTTCTCTTCCACTATAATAATTTGCGATTTAATATGTTTTTAATATAATTTTGCTTTATTAAGCTTTGTATGCAATATAATATTGTATAATTTCCTTTAGGAGGACTTCCCACATTTAATAATATTTGATGTGGCTTTATGGTGTTAGTTTAGGGGGGGGAAAAATCCCATAGCAGCAAAATGAGTGGTTATGAATTTTAAACCAGCTGACGTTAAGATGTGTAGGGAAAACCAGTTGTAACACTCATCTTTACAGTCAGGCTTTTTTGTGGAAAATTTTATATTTTTAGAGATGTTTTCTTGAGACTAGGACTCAAGAATCAGCAATTGCAAAAATAGAGGAAAGGCGAAGACAGTTGTCTCTAATGTAAGAAGCAATCCTTTGTTTTCTGGTGCAGTTCCTTTGATCTTTCACTGTATGGATTAAATATAATTTTTATTTTAATTCTGTAAAAACTTCTTTTGCATGTAGCTTGAGAAATAATAAATAATGCAGCCTTTACTGCTATTAGAAAAAAAATTCCATTTGAATACATAAATGTAGACTGCCTGGAGACTGTTTTCTCTTGCTAGGCTTTTAATTGACAGCTGAGACACTCCAGCTGACAGCACTTGGTTTTTTTAAATCTGGAGGATTGAAGTAGGGTGTTCTCACCCAAGGGTTGGTTTTTGACTTCTCTTCTTTCCTGCCAGCAAGCAAGGTTGCAGGCTTTTGCCATACTGTATAAGCATATATTTATTAACCAGACTCAAGGGAAACCTGCTTTTCTTGCTGGTATATCTAGTTAGGAAAATGCTAATTTCTCTTGGAGGCCTTATATAAACTAGAAATTACAGGAATCTGAATACAGATTCACTGATCTGTTTCTATTTTTCTGGGTTTTTTTGTTTTGCCTTTTAAGTATGAACTATACCAAGCCTTTGTCCCTGTTCCATAAAGAATCAAGAGTTCTGCTAGTTTTGAAAACACTTCACAAATCTAGGATTTAAATTTTTGTTTTCTTGATACATACTTGATCTGTAAAGTAGAAGATCATGTGGAGGATGGACAAAAAGCCCCCAGCAAGTTGAACTTTCAAGTTTCCCTGAAGATTAAGTATTGGCAAGCAGGCAGTTAAAAGGATAGAGATTCTCCAGGTGCTATTTTGTTGTTAATGGTAGGGTTTTTTGTTACCAATATATGGGGATTTTGACTTTTGAATATCTGTGGTTTATCTGCATGCAGTTTTATATTTCTTAAAGTTAATGGCCTACAATGGCAAAATCTAGCGGGTTTTTTTGTGTGTGTTCTTGTTTTTTTTATCTCTTACAGGTTTCATTTGGCCGTGACTTTGAACAACAGCTGAGTTTCTATGTTGAAGCCAGGTCAATGTTTTGCAATCTGGAGCCTGTTCTAGTCCAGTTGATTCATGTGAGCTACAGTTTATCTACATTATCCTAATAAGTGGGGATGTATTTGCTGTTCTCCCATTCATTGCCCAGATTGTTGGTCTATGTCAAAATAAGTCTGAAGTCTTTTTATCAGGTGTTTTTAAAGTAGACTTTGATCTCACCTCTCATTTTATCACCCTAAACTCTCTGAAGTTCTTGCTTGACAGGCATGCATGGTATCATTGCAACAAAGAAAACTGGCTATCTTGCAAGAGATTTCATGTCTAATAAAATAAATGGCACTTTTTGCATTCAGAATTTGGGTTCTCACTGCTATAATCCTCCATCTAGGAGAGATTAGACTGTGTCTGGCTGCAGATATAGGCAGAGTCCTGCTGTGATTGGGAAGGTTAATCTCTTTTCTATATTGAGTCACATGTCAGGTGAGCATTAGCTGCATCTGATTCCTTTACAACATTGTATCTTCTCTTAAATCCTTTTATTATTTTGTTTTTGTTTTTTTAATAAGTGTGTTAGCTGGAAATCATGATTTTTACTCCAGGGAGGAGGTGATGACAGCGCTATAGCTGGGAAGCAAGGCATGATCTAAAGCCTTGAATAAATCAACAAGTCTACTTTCACAAACCTTCAGAATAATATTTGCTTTAAGGACCAGTCACTAAAATTCTCCAAGTAAAAACTAGATAGTACAGTGATGGCACACCATATTAGGGTCCCTTTTGACAGTTTCTGTTCTCTAAATGCATGCAGTTAAGCATGCAGTTTGTTATTTGCCACTGACCTATTAAATCTGTGCATTTTTCTTAATGATTTCTTTTGGGTTTTATGTGTAGTCTGTGAACCAGCTAGCAATGGAAACAAGAAAGGTGATGAAAGGAAATCACTCCAGAAAGACTGCTGCGTTTGTCAGGGTAGGTCTGACCCTAATAAACTTTGAGCCTGCCTTCTTAGCAGATAATACTATCTGCTGCCACCTAAGTTTATAATTTTTGCAAAAACAATATGTTAGTATTTTTTGACACTGTAGTCTCATTTTCTCTTGTTAGCATTGATGTCTACTCTCTAAAGCCAAATGCTGCCGTTTAAGGAAAAAAAAGACACACAGCATCTAACAGCAGCCTTGTGTTAAAAAAAAGCAGTAACATTGTCTCCCTCTCCAAAGGAAGGTTGATTGGAGATGTTTGTGTGAATCCTAGAAAGCTCAGCTTTTCAAATTATATTTAAAAGAAAATACTTAATTTCTATATAACTCCATCACAGAGAGAATGGGAAATGGGGGGAAAAGAATATATTTAAATATCTCTCTCGTAATATCAGTGTTGTTGATATGCTGAAATCAGTATTCGAATTTCAAACAAAGTGCTTCTTTTGGCTTTAGTGCCTCTGAGTCTGTATATATGGTCAAATGAGCTTCGAACTATGCACAGGCTGTGCAAGTTGCTTGTGTTCCCCTCTTCTCACCTGAAATGTAGCAACTAAGATGTCTTCATGTTTTGGGAAGGTGATTGCATATGCTGCCATTAATGAATGGATTTTTGATCACGGCAACCGTGCGTGATGTCCTGGACAAAGGATAGCTAGGGTGACACTGGCCAACTCCTGTATGCCTGGGAGCTACTCACTTCATCGAGGTGTTTGGGCTGTTCCAGCAGGTCTAAAGCTGCAGCATGCTGCACTAGATCTGCTTCCTCCCAAATACACGCAATGCCCCTGCTTTGACCAGTTTGACAAATGGATGGTCCCTGAGAGCAGGTAGTCTGCTTTTCTGGTTAGATTTTGGTCTTGAGCTGCAAGCTGGTTACCTGAAGAGAGAGGAGCTCTTTGAGCTAGAGTCATAGAGTAAGTTTTGATCTAAGCTACTCATAATAACAATAATTATTAATAATAAATATTGTTATAATTATTGAAATAATAATGAGAAATCTGAAGTTGCTGATTTTGGACTTCACATAATATTTGCTTTTTATTGAAAGTCTTTCCCAAAACTGATTTACAGATTCTGATTCTTAATTGTATATAAAATAAGTAATGATTGCTATAACACTGAGTTAGGAATTTTCTTCAGTTTCACTTTTTTATTTCCTTTAGGCTTGTGTTGCCTTTTGCTTCATTACAATTCCATCTCTGAGCAGTATCTTCACACGTCTTAATCTGTATCTACACTCCGGACAGGTTGCCCTGGCAAATCAGTGCCTTTCACAAGGTAAGGCACGAATTTGTCTACTTAAAGGTGCTCTTACTTCAGAAATATTTCTAGCTGTGAATAATAACTTGGTTGAAATCATAAGTCATATAAGTATATTTATGATGTAATTAAAATACAGCCCTGTTTCAAACACTGTTACAGTGAAAACTTGTCATACTAAAGCAACTCTTCAATTCTAACGCTAATCCTGTGATCTGAATAACCAAGACAGCTGACTGTAGTTGACATAGTCATGGCTATGAGGTAGGTTGTCCTAAATTACTTAGAAACTATGGAAAGCGTGGAATCTTTTTCTCCTGCATAATTATGCAAGCACTCTAGTCACAAATTATGTGTTTTATTATAACTGTGGAAAAAGAAACTAGTTCATCTATGTAGTATTTCACAGGCTGACAAAATCCTGCAATGAGCTGGAAAAGAATTAAAACTTAGGTCAATGACCTAAGTCAGAAAATTGCTGTCAAAGCACATGCATGATAAACACTTAGCTAAGAAAATATGTCACTATATCAGAGTGAAACAATAGAGTAATACCAGATAATATGAAGAATGAAAAATGTATTTTCTTTTTTCATCTGAATTATTGATTGAACCAGGGCCTGAGTACAGTTTTTTATCCATCCTGTTAGCTCAGTCTTAAGTAATTGAAAATTCTGACAAAAAGTGATTGGGGAAAAAAATTGGAGCTACTCTGACACCAGAATGAGCATTAAGTCTGTATCACCATTTAATATGATCTTGTTCCTGTTCATATCACAAATGGAAGACAATTACCTATTCTGAAAGTCTTCTCATACTTTTAACTGTTTGTAGTGTCTTTCTTTTCCTTTTTAAAGTGATGTCATTCTATTTTGTTTTGCAGTTTTAATACTGACTTTAAATGTCTGCTTTCCAATAGTAAATGCTTTTCCTTTACATGTTTTCAGTTGAGCTGTGAGAGTAATAAATTGGATTACTTCGCAACATCTTTTGTTGTGGCTATTAATTCTTTGTTTTAGCTCTGTGCTTCTTCACGAGAGCTTGTTTTCCAAGCTCTGCATTTGCCAGTAAGTTCCAACTGCGCAAACAAGCTGATTTAGGATGCTGATTAAGACTTTTTAGTACAGGGTGACTGTTGTATTTCTTTGTTTTCAATCTGATGCTGCCCATATAGCAAAGCAGAGGGATTTAGAGTAAAGCTGGCTGTTGTGTCCAAGTATGTTGTGCAAATAAAAGATCTGCAAAGTCTGTTGTTGTGCAATTAGTATTGTGCAGTTTCTTTGTAGATAACAGAGTTTACCAAAAATGGACTTGCTTTTTCTTCCTATGGTGTTTTGTTTAATTGACCAGCTTACCTTATCCTTTGTATCAATTTTTGTTATCGTTGCTGTGTTGTAGTGCATCTCTTGTTGGAAGCAAATCCAAAGCAGTTTTTCTGTAATATTCGGTCTTTGAGGACTATGTCCTGCCCATGTTGGGACCAACTCTGTGATTTAATAGTCTTTCAATTTATAAACTGCTTTTCCACTATTTTTGTGATCCAAGTCTTCTCTGAGTGAGAGTCCTGGGCCCCAACAATTGTCCGGATTTTTTAGTGCAAGAGTTTATAAATGTGAACACCTGTTGTTTGATATGTGAACACAGTGCACTCACTAAACAATGAATAGGATCCTTATTCTGAAATCTTTTAAGGTACCAGGTATATGCAAAGTATTATGAACTCAATCACTAAAATGCATATTTATTAACGACTCCCTTCTGAAGTTTAGACCCACAAGCTAGAGAGAGGAGCATTTTGTCCATCTCAGCTTTTGTTGAAATGAAGCATGTGCAAAACCCTGGTGTTCAGTAACTCACTTTGTTTACCAAGGTTTTCTTGTTATACACTTTCTTTGCTTTCTTAGAAAAGCTATTTTGGGCATAATTTGTATCCAGAGACATGTCACTTGTGTGAATAATTTAGCATGTGTTAACCAGTTAGGCAACAGTGACACCAGTTTTGGGACATTTTTTGTGAACTGTCTTTGCATATTCTGATATATTGTAGTTAGACAACATGTCCTTGAAAGTTACTTTTAACACAGTTTAATCTGTATCTCAACTGAATGCATTTCATGTGTATAAGAGGTACTGATTAATTCATAACAGTAAATTTAAATCCAGTCAGTTAACTGGTGCCAATTAGACACTGATCTGCTAAAACCAATGCAGCGCGAAGTGAAGTTGTAAGAGTGTGCAGTTAATGACAGCATTAGGCTAGGAAGTGAAATTGTGCCTTGTGTGTAACCTTTATTTCATGCTGATTGGAATTAGTTTAATCAGTTTAAAATTGGGAAGAGAAATAAAACTGAAAAGTAATGTACCTGATCTAATAGCTCAGTCAGTAGCGAGGCATGCATGTGTGCATGTGCATGCAGTTTCTCTTTAAAGATTCCAGCTGTTATTTTTAGTGAGTTAAATTCTTGGATTTTTTTTTTTATTTTAAGTTCCTACAGGGAGTCTAGCTATTTCAGTGAGTTGAGTTTTTACTTAAACACGTAACAAAATTGAATTTCACAGGATAGACTTCTGTTGGCAATAGGAAGATTTCTCTGAATTGCCAATGTACCTAACTTGAAAAAGGAGTAAAATTACCTATTGGGGTAGATAAGGGGAATTTACAAGATCGCTTTTTTATAAAGAGGATGTGTGGGTCACGGTAAATAAAGTTTGCTGATCTGAGGATTGCACTGATAAACTACCATCAACTGGAGAGCCACAGCTATTCTGCTTATAACTGGAGGAGACTGGCTTTTGCCACATTGCCATTCTCAAGGGGCAGTAACAGTAGTAGACCATCAGTCCTAGTTCCAATTTCCTCTATCAAATCAGAGCCTTGCTTGCTGGGATTCGCCACACTGTTAATCAAAGCAACTGTGTGGTGCTTGTAATTGAAATTTTTCTTGGAATAGATTTTCTTTAATACAATTAAATTGGGTCAGAAATGTGAATTTATAGGCTCACGAGAAGTCCAATATTAATACACTGATGGATGTCTGTCCAGGTATGCTGTTCGACATGTATTAAACATTGTCTCTTTAGTCTCCAGCTCCCAAGAGGTGCTTTAAATAAAATGGATTTGTAATTAAGTTCAGAATGTTTTAGGTGACTTTGTCCTGGATGCATAGTGTGTACCTCTGGAGAGCCTGTCGAGAGCCCACCCTAGTGTCGTGGTTTAACCCCAGCCAGCAACTAAGCACCACGCAGCTGCTCACTCACCCCCCCCCCCACCCAGTGGGATGGGGGAGAAAATCGGGAAAAGAAGTGAAACTTGTGGGTTGAGATAAGAGAACAGTTTAATAGAATATAAAAAGAAGAAACTAATAATGATAACACTAATAAAGTGACAGCAGTAATAATAAAAGGATTGGAATGTACAAATGATGTGCAGTGCAGTTGCTCACCACCCACTGATCAACACCCAGTTAGTCCCTGAGCAGCGATTCCCCGCCCCCACTTCCCAGTTTATATACTAGATATGACATCACATGGTATGGAATACCCCTTTGGCCACTTTGGGTCAGCTGCCCTGGCTGTGTCCTGTGCCAACTTCTTGTGCCCCTCCAGCTTTCTCGCTGGCTGGGCATGAGAAGCTGAAAAATCCTTGACTCTAGTCTAAACACTACTGAGCAACAACTGAAAACATCAGTGTTATCAACATTCTTCACATACTGAACTCAAAACATAGCACTCTACCAGCTACTAGGAAGACAGTTAACTCTATCCCAGCTGAAACCAGGACACCTAGAAAGGAGGATACTAAATTTTACAGAGGTGTGCTTTTCATTTTTTTAACTGAGCCACAGAACGCTGCATGCTGCCAACATAGAATAATAAATTCTAATTGGTCATGCTTTCTGTCATAGGGAGTGCTTGGACTAAATTGAGATTAAATGCATGCTCCATTGTGTGACTCTTCTGGATTTTTGAGATATAGGTATTATTTTAATTTCACATATTTCCTTCCCCTGGAAATGCTGCTTTTGCCCACCAAAGAACAGACAACATGACTTAATTGTTGGTCGCAGCATTCAGCAGGTAGGTAGAGGTAATGCAACTTTCTGGTAATGCATATTGAGTGGCATTTTTATTTTAAAGGCTGTGAAATCCTTGCCTCACTTCAGAAGTAATGTGCTGAATGAATAAAGTAATTCAACTGATTCTGTGTGACTAATTTCACTGGGATACTATCAAACGTAAAACTATAAAAATGGAGGGTCTTTGTCCCCCATATAACTGACACAGATCTTTATTTTGTTTAGCGAATGCAGATTTTAATTCTGAAGTGTACAGTGCTTAATGTATTTCTAGATATTTGTTTTGTTCTTCAAATGTAGTTGAAACACAGTTTCATTAGTAGATTGCAAAAGGAATTTCTTTTTCTACTTCAGAAAAAGTTACTTTTCCATGAACATTCTCTAAATGTGACAGGCTTCAGCCACACTTTGGAGAAAGTGTGGTATGCAACATCTAATAATTAATTTTTGATTGTAGTCTAATAATGTTTTAGTGTGTTTTCTCAGTAGCATTAGATAACAATTTTTAGTATTCCTTCCTAATCTCCTAAAATCTTTATAGAACTGAAGAATATAAATAGAGAGAATTTGAGGTAAAGAATTTAGAGAAATAAGAACCTGAAGAGGTTTTCTCAGTTACAGGTTTTGAGACTTCCTGGCTCACACTTCTCTGGTGAGATCAGTATATGCTGTCTCCCTTATCTTTTTAAATACTGTTTTCCTTGAAGGCAGCAAAGTAGATTTGGGAGAAACTGATGAGACACTGTTTTCCTTACTAGGAATACTAAATGTTGCTTTATTTGAACAAAATTATGACTTGTACTGTTACCTGGGATTTCCACAGCTGGAAACATCTCCCATTCACTGACCTTTTTCTTGTTCCTCTACCCCAGCCAATAGCTTTTTCCATATGATTTGAAAGAGATTACATCTCTATCTCTGTAAGCTTTTCAGACTAGCATTTCATATCAGTTTGTCAGTTCTTCAAGTCTGTCTAGCCCATGACCTGATTTTGAAAGTGTCTAGTAACATCTACTAATGGAACATACAGGAAATAATAATGCAGAATGATGCTTCCTAGCTTTCAGCTGCAGGTGGTCTAAATACATCCATCAACAAAGGTTGCATATGGACCACAGTATTTAATAAAATAGATGGACCAATCCTTAGGATTTAATATTTTTAATCAATTTTTACTTTTTGGCCTTTGTAACTTCATGTGACAGTGAGGACTGGTTAAATGCTACCTAGAAATCTACTACTTAGGGATTTATTTCGGTAAGGTTTTCAAATATTAGCTGAGTGTTTCAGTGCATGCAGCTGATCTACTAGTGATACTGTGAAAAATTCAGTCATTCTTGGTTCATTTTCTTCATGCTACCTATGAGATGATGGAGTTGATAAGTTCCTGAAGAATTTGTGTCAGTATAGTCTCTTCTAATAAGGAAGCAGTTCTATGCCTTAGCACCTTCTTAATCTTTTTATTCTTTTGGAAATGGGAAGATCAGGACCGTCTGTATTCCAGGTACAAATGCACAACAGTGATATAAATGATACAATGACACCTCAGTTTTCCATTACTGTCCTAATGATTCTTATAATTGCCTTGCCTTTTCAACAGCTGTTTAGGATGTTGTTTTCAGGAAACCATCTATAATGTCTCCAAGATCTTTCATGAGTGTAAATAGCCTATTTAGAGCTTATCTTTCTATAGTTATAGCAAGGGCTGTTTCTTTCCCTACATGCCTTACTAATATTAGATTTAGTCTGCTGCTTTATTGCTCAGAATCATGACATCCATTTGCAATGCTTTGCAGTCACGTTCCAGACTAGTCTGTAAACATTGTCATCTCCCAGCTCATCGTAAGGACATGTGTCTCCGCAAAACCTTAAGGAATGCAGTAGTCGTTTCACTCCACTGTGAAAACTGTTTCTTCCTGCTCCTTTCCCCCTTCACCCCATCCTTTATTAAGTTATGAATTCTCAGGAGGACTTTCCTCCTTATCTTTTGTCACCTTAGTTGTTTTAAGAACCTTTTGTATGAGGGACATTACTGAACGTTTTTTAACAATCTAAGTAGTTGCATTGGCTGGGTCACTTTTAAACACAAACTTGCTGGTTCTTTGGAAAAATTGAGAGACTTCTGAGGAATGATTTCTCTCTGCAAAAACCATATTGACTCTTCAGTGTTGTATCGTGGTTTTCCATGTGTCTGGTCATTTGATTTTTTTTTTTTTTTTTTTTTTTTCCCCCCCCACCTCATAATAACCAGGAGAAACTACAGTATTTAACTATATTATTTCAAAGTTTCCAGTATTACTAATGGAGCTCTCTTTAAAGACTGCTGACGATACTTTACCTCACAGTCTTTAGGGATTACGTGGAATGTAGAGAGGCAGGCTGAAATTTGTCATTGGTTTTTTAGTTTATTGCGGGGGGGTGGGGGGGGAGTGTATAGTGTGTGTTGCATTTACTTATTACAGCATAAGAATAAAACAGCTTGTATCCAGTGTTCTTGCTCATATTGTATGATCTCCCTGTACAAATCTTCCCTTCTACTTATGCCTCTGTATGCCTTTGTCTGGAAGTACTAAGGCCTTGGTAACAATCTATAATCAAGCTATTCCTAAAACTAGCACTAGCAAGCTCCATCCACACAACTACCTTTTCATCTGCAGCTAATTCATGGTATGAATTAGTATGAAATAGTATGCATTTAACATAGTACATTCCAGTTCACCAAGCAGCAGCACATTGATTTTCTTATTTCATCTTTGTTACTTGAAATAATTCTTTGTAGTTTCTGGCCTGGAAATGATGTGTAGAGGATTTTAAGATGGAGAATGTTCAATAGCTCAAGGGAAAAAACGTATTTTAACAGTGTGGCAAAACTCTTACAGTGACCCCACCAATGTGAGGAGAAGGAGTTCCAAATGTTTGTGATGGTTGGTTGTCAAAACAGTAAGGTGTTAATTTATTTAACAGGAAAAAAAAGGCAACAAAAAAACCCATGCTTGCTTCCCATTAATTTTTTTTGCACTGGAGTACAAGGCTTCATTAAATTTCCGACATCTGTCGGATGTGGAAGCAAAATCTTTGGAGTATTAAAATATGCTTGACAGTGTTGTAGGACATGAAGGTGATGTGGAATGCAGAAGGCTGCATACGTATGGTCCCTGGTTTTGTCCTTTGGGTGGACTTAGCTTGTGTAATTGTATCTGTGACTAAAAATAGTTTGTGTAGGTATGTCAAACTCACTCCCTTTTGCTCTTTGAAGGTGGACCTAAGGAGCCCATCTCTAATGGCTTTGTTCCTCCTTGGTTTTTTGTCTGCCTGAAATCTTAAATTAGTACAGTCTAATTGACTATCATAGATGGAGCAAATATGATGTAAGTTAAATTTTTATACGTAGAGAGATTGATATAAGAAATATATGGAGGCACATACATTTGTGTGTATGTACCATCATAAATATTGACAATAGCAAAACATTCAACACCAATTTTACTTGCTTTTTCTGTAGGAGAGTATTACTAGAAATGCTGACTTGGATACACAAGACTGTTAGTTTTTGTAGCCAGAAGGTCAGCCTGTATGCTCGGGGGAAAGATTTATAGGATTACGGTCAACTAAAATGAAGGAGCTGCTGTGAAAGGATAAATTTAGTGAAGCATGAAGTATGTCATGTTCGGAGCACTGCACAAGATATTAACGGCAGTCTGGGAAGACTTTATCATGATGATTTGTTTTAATGCGCAGGCTGCTCTCCCCTTATCCAACTTAACAGTGGCTCACTTTAGAAGCAGTATCATACTTTAGGCAGATAAGAAAATAGCATTCTTCACCGGATTCCTTTTTTATCCTCTCCCCCCCTCACCCCCCCCTTTTTTTTTTTTTTTAAATCAAGGGCTCTTTTTTTTTATCCTTTTTGTTTTGTTTGTTGTTGTTGTTTTTTAAATCAAGTACATAACATTGTTTTTGATGCTTTTTAAGTGGTTCCTTACACTTTTTGGAAGCCAGGAAAAGCAGGTGTATGGTTTTCTCTTGAAACATCTCTACAGTAATAGCTTTATAAATTGACTTTTAAAAGATATAGAGAAAGCACCATTGCATAACCTCTTAATTAGTGTAGTTCAGAATTAAATACTGATGCTTGTTTCATACTTACTAAGAAAATAGCACGTCTGTGACAACCTGTTTAGTGAACTTTTTCTCCAAAGTCAGAGCACATGATGATGCATACTTTGACATCTCTCTACAAGTGAATAGGGTGGTAGTGTTTGGAGGACAGTTAGTTTTCTGCAAAGTCTCTGATAAAACCTTTGCATTAACGTGCATTTATTTTTGCTTCTTATAAAGCACGTATACCTTGGATGAATGCGCTTTTAGCGTTCCAGCGTAAGAACGATTTTGTGGTTGGCACAGATTGGCTGAACTCGTAGCAAAATGAACACGTTCTCCTTCGCCAGTACTTCTGGACTACAGAAGCAAAGCATCCATCTCTTTAACAGAAAACGTAACTAACCGCTTTTGTGCTCTCTTGCTTTTTTGTCCAGCCTTGCTGCGTTGTGTGGGTGGCAGGGGGAGCGAGGCGAGGAAGAAGAGTTAAAAGTGTGGGCGGGAGCCCCGCGGTCTCCCCGTTGTGCTGAGACGAGCCCGCAGGGTGACCCGCGGTGGCGGCCCTGCGGCGGTGGCAGAGGACAGCAGCCCCACGGAGATGGGGACGGCGGGGCGGCAGCAGCGGGGCGACTGCCCTGGTTAGGGAAGGAGGAGGTGGAAGCACAGAGGAGCTTGTCGCAGCAAGGGCAGGGCCCGGCGAGCCGTCGGTG
This sequence comes from Haliaeetus leucocephalus, assembly GCF_000737465.1. Taxonomy (NCBI): domain Eukaryota; kingdom Metazoa; phylum Chordata; class Aves; order Accipitriformes; family Accipitridae; genus Haliaeetus; species Haliaeetus leucocephalus. The sequence continues at coordinate 1,124,035 of NW_010972731.1, forward strand.
GCGTGGACGGGTCTCTCCTCATTCCCAGCAGCAGTCGCCTGCGGAGGAGCTGGGCGTGCTGGTCTTGCTGGTAGGTCTGATGAGGGAGCTCAGGTCTCTGAAGGTGCTCGGCCAGATGAGGAGGCAGGTCTCGTCCACAGCAACGGCAGGAGGTCAAGAAGAGGAAATCGAATCAAACTGCAGTTATTCGTAGTGAAGATAAGAGGTTCTGGGTTTGTGCTATGGCAAAAGTTTGGAGGAGAATGTCTAGGACGGCGATTGTTGGGAAAGCAGGCAGTAAATTGAGGTGAGGTACTTTGCAGCTCTTCTCTTTCATTGCAGAGAATGATTGCTGCACAGCTCATTCCTGTCCCGTTACGAAGTAGCTTCAGAAGGCAGGAGTATTCTCTGCACAGACATGGGTACTTTGGTATGCAGACTATTTTCTGAGACACATTTTTTCATTTGTCCGGTCATGTGTCTTCATTATATGGTGATGTGGGGCATGCATTTTTTTTTTTGTTCTGCTGAGACAACTGCGGAAGTGACAGCGATTCATTTACTTGTGCTAGAATGAACATCTGCTGCTGCTTTCCTTCCTCTAATAAAGCTTGGAGAAAGATTGCTTACCTTCCTTTGGGTTGGCTGTTGTTTGAAATAAAGAAAAAACATTCTTTCACCTCAAGATATATGTGCAGAGTGGAAGGAAGATGTTTGACTGAAGGGGTCTGCCTTCTAAGCACTGAAAAGTTCAGAAGGGCTTGAGCATTCATGTGCTGAAAAGAAATAAGTCAGAAGAATTACAGTTTTTCCAAAGCACATGTTTCCCTGGTATTCCTCATAAGCTTAAATTAGATATCAGTTGGTACTATATTTAGCAAATTTGCTTGGAGTCTCATGTGCTCAAATGAATTTTTCCAGAGCAAGCTGCACTCCTGGAAATGCCCATGCCTGCCTGTCAGCAGTATCTCCATCCCAGCCATATAACACCTCTTGGCTTTCACCAAGAATTCTCTTTTTCTCTTTGCTAAAATTTAATTTCATGGCCTCAGTCTCTGTTCCTGTAAAATAAAGATACAGTATTAATCCTGAAGGATGCTTTGAAGTATATGGCTAAACAACTTGAATGGGATTTGGATACTTGGATATTTTGAAATGTAGCCAGGAAAGTGCAAAAGAATGTTGCTGTCAAATTTTTTTGTCAACTCTTGGCAAATCTAGGAGGTCTTCTAGGGTAAGAGAGAAAATATTGTTGGTTTTAATTTTTGAATATTAACTTAAAAAACTGAGGAATAGATGTTCTAGTGTGTTTTTGTTTTGTTTGGGTTTTTTTGTAGGATTAGAGACAATAGGTATGAAAAACATTTTAATAGCTATTTTGCCAAGGCCATAATGGTGGATGGTTTCTGTAATTCTTGTATTGTGATTCTTGGAAGGAATCATTTTACCTAGGTAACCAGGAATACCTCAGGTTCTGGTACTATTAGTATTTTACTTTTAATGACTGTAAATACTTAGAGAAATGAAGTTGTCCATACTTCCTTGTAACCTTAACAGCCTTTTGTGAATGAATTCGTGAACAAGATAGCAAGATCTTGGCACAAGCATTTCTTTAGATATCTAAAGTCAATTTTGAATCATGTGCTGATTTTTTTTTTTATTATGTATGCAATATATTTGAAACAATGGTGTCCTCTTGTTAAGCAAAGGAGAATTATAATTTCAGAAGTCTTAAGTGATGTGGGAACTTCTTTTGAAAAAACAGCATCACTTGATTACCACAGATTTTGACTGCTGAGTCTTGAGTTTCTTTGCAGTTAAGCATACGTTCATTTTCTGTCGTCTATTTGAAACAAACTTGAAGCGGTCATTGGATCACAGGCATAACTGCCATCGCAGTTGGAGTGATAATACAGCAACTATATTTTTATTTTGTAGCTGATGCTTTTTTCAAAGCTGCAGTGAGCCTTGTTCCTGAAGTGCCAAAAATGATCAGTGTAGATGGAAAGATGCGACCTTCTGATGCCTTCCTCCTGGAATTCCTTTGTAATTTTTTTTCCACATTATTAGTTGTTCCGGTAAGTTTTGTGTGTATGAATAGCATATAGGCTAGTAGACTATTTTGACTTTCCTGTTTAAAAATTGAGAGTAGACTGGGCTTTTGGGAGTGGTAGATGCAGTAGTTAGTTTTCCACGAGCAAGCTGAACAGATTTGTTCATTGGCTGCAAAATCACCCACCCCAGTGCAAAATGGGGAGGCAGAACAATTGTTTGGAGGTGGAGGTACATCATTGCCTCTCCTAGTAGCACCTTGCACTTAACTGGATTTGGGTAGAGTGAAATCTTGCCATCATTTAATTGTGTAAACATAATTTACTGTTTTAATAGATCTGTGCAGAAAAGTGGTATTTTAGCTGAGCGCTCATAAAATCTAATACCTGAGGACGGGAGGAATATAGAGCTCTAGTTTCTATTAGTTTCAGTTACTTTGTTATAGGTTGCCTAATCTTTTGAGTGAAAACAATAATTAGAAGATGTGTTTTGGCATAACCTTCCTCTTCTGATGAATATTTCACAAAATAGTACCATTCTACATCCTTCCAATTTTTAACCAATTGTCAAGTTTAGAGATCTATATGTAATTTTCCTTCTTATATTTTCAGCTATAGCTAAAAGATGAGGAAAAATTGTAAATTAATCTGGAAGACCTGAGATAAAACTGACATAGCCAATGTAGTTTTTTGACCTTAGAGAAGAAAGACAGGCCTCTGACTCTCAAGATTTCACCACAGTGGAAACCTAATGCATGAAGACTTTTACCTCCCTCTGTTAACAGCACTGGCCCTCTCTGAGAAGATTCTTATTTCCCAGCAAGGGTTGGCTTAGTATCATGGCATGTTTAAAAAAAAAAAAAGAAAGAAGGAAAAAGTTTGAGGCTTATTCATTTGTTCTTGGAGAAAGTAGGTTGTTACTCCTCACTGAAACATTCCTCACAGTTTCCTCCTTCCTTTTTTCTTTGACTACATGTTTGGTGAAGCAGCACACGGTATAGTGCTGTCCACATCATCCTCATAATCAGAGCAGTGGATTCTCCTTTTTCCAATGCCACGCATGTTCATGTCTCCCAAGCCATGCATGTTCAGCAGCGTGGAGGTGCTCTGTTGTTAGAAGGGAAAAGTTAATTGCCACTGTGATGTGTCTTTGCTGTCCACTGACTGCAGAAGACTTTGAAGGAAGGCTGTGTCAGAACTGGATGCTGCTCAGAGAAATGACTTGGATCATTAACAGATGATTGAAGGAGGGAGATCCAACCTCTCAGATTCAGTAATGAAGAATAACTTGCAATGAGATACCAGGATTCTGACATTAGCTTCCATAATTTTTTCTCCTATTTACTTTACAGGAGAGATGATCAGAAAAAAATGTCCCCAGTGGACTGTGATTTGTCTTACGTATGTTGGTATCATTGCACCAACTGCCAGCTTGAAATAAGCTGGGTGCAGTATTAAAACTGCTTGCAAAAACTCATAGCTTATGTAAAGCAGATGTCTTTATATTCTTTTCATATTAAAAGATTGTCTGTAACTTTGACTTCCCAGTGTAGGTGTTCTTCTGAAACTCATAATTATATGAGTAATATACTTGTTTCTATAGCTTACTGACATTATTTTAATAAAAAAAACCTACCCAGTGTGTTTAATTTTAGGCACTTAGCTGTTAAGAAGCTGACAATTTTTTATTATTCTGCCGTGACTACAAAACAAAGCATTTGAAAGTTTGTCTGTGCAGGATGGCTAGATCAAGTTTATGATTATGGGTCAAATGGGCATTTTAGAAGGAAACCGGAACAAATTTTTAAAAAGGATTTGCAGGAAACACACTTAAGAAAAGTAGTTGTCAGCTTTAATTATATTGTAGTTTTTGCTTTTTATAGAGCTGAGTGTGACTCTAAACCTCTGAATGACCGCAAATAATCCCATTTGTGTTTTGGGGTTGTTGCGCTGTTGTTTTTAACTTCTCTTTTTTTTCTTTTTTTGTAGGACCATCCAGAACAAGGAGTGTTGTTTCTTGTGCGAGGATTACTAAACGTGATCCAGGATTATACTTGGGAGGATAACAGCGATGACAAAGTCAGGATTTATACTAATGTTTTGCATCTGCTGTCTGCAATGACTCAAGAAGCATACATCTACCATGTAGATAAAGGTAATAAATAAGGGTGGCTCTGGATCCTTGTGTTCCACCATGCAATTTGGAGTATTGTGTTATCACCGTACCTAGTTAATGAAGATCAATGGTAGTCAATCTTACACAGAATGGATTATTTTCCTGTGTAGGTCCAGATTTTGTAACTTAAAATAATCACGGGAGGTGAATGTACAGAGTGAACAGATGTACAGTCTGTTCTTTAAAGTGAATCTGTGCAGAGTGCTTTACATAGTTTGTTCCGGTGGTGTTGATGCAAATACTTAGAACTGTGAACTTTTCAAGTAAATATTAGAACTTTGTACATACGGAGGGTTTTCTTCTAGTTTAAAGTATCAACTTGATTTATACTTGTCGTTGGTGTTTCATTCACATTTATTAACAACTCCAGTTTTCAGAATGCATAGTCTTTGTTATTTAAATGCATGTACTTGCTGCTTTGAAGGCAGGCTTTCAGTTTTGGAAATTGTGATGGTAACTTACAAAAATCTTCAGAATAGCTAGAAAAAAAAATTTTAAAGATTTTGCATTTTATAAAATGGCTGTAGACTTTTTGTAATAATATTTTGATATGTTCTAAAATTTGAGTGCCTTCTGATCATAGAGAGGTTACTAAATTAAGGTAGAGTATTAACTGAGTCTTTTAAAGCATACTGGCAAGAGCATAAGGCCAAGCTAGTTTGGCTTTTTCTTTTAGTTGCACAGGGCTTTCACAAAGAGGCAGGCTGGAATATATTCTGCAGTTCTTCCGGTGAATAATCTGTCAGAGTTACCAACCATGACAAAATGTCCCTTGCAGTTAGCAGCACAGAAAATAGTTGTCAGTTGAACAACTACTCTATAGTAAATCTGCTGTTCAGATTCTGTAAGGAAACATGGTTTAGCTGCTTTTTCCTTTCACTTCATTTTTTATATGACCAAAATAGCTGCATAATCCCAAAATAAGAAATCTAAATGAATTAAATTTCAATGGAGAGAAGCATCGAAATATAAATGAGTAAATTTTCCCCTGTAGTTGGATGATGGTTTTTTTTCTGGGTGGACCATGTACCTTGGCTTCTTAAAATGAACAGGGCATGACCTTTTATCTTATGTGCTCTCTGATCTATTCAGAATACACTTAAACTTGCAAATTTCTTGTAAGTTACTTCTTGGTAAGACATTATAAATAAATGAGGCCAAAACACATGTTTAAAATCACAATTATATAAGCTCTAAAAACTTCAAGAGCTCTCTCCCTCCAAAATTGAAAATACACTTTCTGAATTTCTCTCCATGACTTTGAGGTAATCAAGGTTTTATTTTAAGGAAAAAAAAAAAAATTAAAATGCAGCTTACTTTGACAGTCTTGTTTTCACTAAGTAAAACATAAACTGTTTGGCCCAGTCCTGCTGCCATTGAAGATGATGGCCATACTCTCATAAACTAATGGGAGGAGGGAGTCTGTCTCTGTGGAAAAAGTGAAAATTGACACTGTATGTTGCTTTGCATTTAAGTCTAGCAGATATTTTTAAACCTGGCTGCATCCAGGAATACAGGACTGGCTTTAAGCTAGAAGATTCTTTTCAGTCTTTTATTCCTAAAATCAAGAGGATGTAGTAGGCAACCAAGTGGTAGGCACTTACACAAGATTGTTCTGTTTGTGTTTCATGGAGGAAGGTCGTTTTATAACTTCCAAATCCGGTCTTCTATAAATAGCTGGTGTTTTCAGTAGCAAAAAAATGCATAGCTTTTTAGCCAGACCTAAGCTTGAATTCATCTCTGCAGTTGATTCCAATGATACCCTGTATGGTGGAGACTCCAAGTTCCTGACTGAAATTAATAAACTGTGTGAAACAGTGATAGCACAAATCCTGGATCATCTGAAAACCCTTGGAAAAGAAGAGGTATGTTCTTACTCAGCTTGATTCAATACAAAACCAAAATTACTTTGGAGTTGAATAAATGGACCACCTTCTTGACCATGCATTGGTCTTTTAAAAAGCTCCAGGAGCCTTACAACAAGAGGAAATTAGGTAATTTTACTTTTTTAAAAAGTGAGTCAGTCACATAGGCAGGCTTGTGGTGGAGAGACCTAATGATGTGAAAGAGATTATGTAGCAATTATAATACGTTTTTAAGATGCATGCTAAAGTTACCTGCTTAGCTGTATGCTGTACATGGATAGTCTGACAGAACCGACAAGCAGTAGAAGCTACTATGGTATACTCTGTGGTATTAATTGTGGCAGTGCACCAAAGGATGTGATTCTGCTGCAGTACCGAATGATGATTGCAGAGCAGCATAGTGAGGTTAGAGTTAGCTTTAAATTAACTGGCTTGAGTCCTGGTGTAGTTTGGTTATGGAAATATGACGCTCAGTGTGGGATAACTTTTTTTGTATGAGAGTCTTTCTGACTAGAATGAGCTCCACGATGCTGGTATTGCAATTATTGGCTTAAGAGAGAGAACTGGAGACAGTGCCACAGTCACTCCTATGATTGCAGTACAGTTAAGCCTAAAATCTGCTCCATGTCTGTCCCTTCTGTTGTGTCCTCCTGGCTGTCAACTTTCTCTGTCTGTAAATAAACCGTATTTTCTTGCTGGCTAAGCTAACAGTAACCTGCAGTGTCCAATTCTGTAATGGGCAAAGTGAGAATTCACAGTTAGTCTGTTATTGGGTGAAATACAATGGAAACCACCTTTAAGAGGTAAAAGTTTCGGATCCCAGACACTAGGATGAAGTCAGAGAGGTGCAGAGGGAGGGAAAAGGTGTTTTGGCTTTATCCTGTTTTTAGTACAGGGTTATATTTGTTCAATATAAAATAAAGAAAACTGTAGACAGCTAATTGGATTTCTTGATTGGAGTTCAGAGGCTCTGAGGGATCAAATATAGCTTAATGGATTGTATGTGAAAGGCAGGTGACTAATGTTTTCAGTATTACTGAAATAATGAGAACTTACTGTTCTGCTCATGTACCTGTTTCTGAGATTGAACCCCTCCACAACTTCTTAATCACCCCTTACTAAGCCACTGTATATTGATAGAAATCTTGTGGCTTGTAGGCTGAAATGGGAGGGCAGGGGATGATTAATTTGATGGAATTTTTTAGATAGCCTGTTTGCACAGTAGCCTGTAGTGTTAGCCAGTACAGAATGTGTTAAGTGATGCATATTTGGAGGACACTATGCTAAGTTTAGCCTTTTCTCTGCTTTTGCTATCCTGTTTATCCTTCCTTGAGCAATTGTAGAGATGCAAGATGAATAAATCCTTTTGCTCAAATGCCTCTACATCATTGTACACATTGCTGCAGTGAATAGGAGTTCTTTTTTCAAAACAATAGCAGCAGAAAACAACCATTCTTGCACAGCTAAGAATGTCCAACCAGGTATTGGAAAGAGATTTTTAACAGAGCTTTCAGGACTGTAGGTTGTGTATTAAGGATTTTCTGCATCTGACTCCTGTATGGAGTATGTGGGTGGGAACGCTTGTAGGGCTTGAAATCTGTGGTTTCTGAAAGCCTTCCCTCCCCTCCCCCCCCACTTTCAAGCTTAATACTATGAGTAAAGAGATCCTGTGTTACTTCACTGAAGCAGTTGTTGCATAGAAAACTGGATTTAGAGCTAAGCAGCACGGATATAGGTCCTTGCCCTGCATTTGCCTTTGTGGTCTTGGATTTACTGCTCTGCCCATCCTTATTTACAAAGGGGGAGCATTTATTTTGCTTCGTTGAGTAAAAGTCCTTGAGAGATTTAGATAAAAATTGTTTTGTGAGAATGAATAGTTTTTTGAGGAAGCTGTTGTTGCTGAGGAAATAGAGGCGACAAGAATATTGTCAGAGACCTCTATTTGTGCTAAAGTAGAACCAATTATGAAATCACTGTGGTATTTGGATTGCTTCAGTGTTGGTGACCTTTTATTATTCATCTTCTTGGCTGCTCATTTAAGTGAACAAGCCTCTGATGATTCTATGTTTTTATTGGTTCACTTCCTTTAAAAGCAATAAAGGAAAATAAATTTTTCTCACAAGAAAATGCTTTCACCAAAGTGGCAATTTGGAAGAGAACAATGCATCTTATGTTAGCACAGTGTGGTCTTTTTGCAATATTAGAGAATGCTTCATTTAAGTGACAGTGTTGGAATGGAAATTTTCAGTTCTGGACAGTTCTGTAAAGTTCAAGCTGTTTCTGGTCATGAGAGCATGTACCAGTGAATCCTCTCTGCCTTTGTGTGGGTGGAAGACTAATCTTATGCTCCAGGTTTCTTAAAATGTAAATACCTTGCCTCTTGCTACTCAGTGATAAATGTCCAGATGGAGTATGTTTTACTCAAACACGACTTTTGATGCAAAATGTTAGGAGCATGTTGTTGTCTCCTTGGCAGTGCCATGTTAGGATGGCAATCTTCCCATGTACCATATGATAGATACTGGACTTCTTATGATAAGTATCAAAAATGGAGCAGTAGAAAGCAATTCCTGGGTATGCTCTTGAAGCTTGTCCTTTCAACACATCTGATTTTTAATTTTATATAAATTTATAAAAACTTCAGTTGATTTCACATGTGTTTGATTACTGAACTAGAAGCAGAGTTGGACATAGTTCTCTGTGTGTGGGTATGTTTTGAGGAGAGGTTGCTCATCCTGAAGAATTTTGTGTCCTTCGCCAAGATTTTCTAAAGGTGGTTATAAACACTATGTTCCTCTGTGGGAGGAGGGAGGCAAGAGAATTTACCTGCTGCAGTTTCCAGAAGACATTGTGGGTGGTGGAGGTGCCTGTTTCGGCACACTTGCAGCATGCCTGCTGATGGCTCAGCAAGAGGGTGGGTGCACGGCAGTGAGGAGCTGTGGCTGGTTGGTGATGGCACATCAGCTCCACTTCTTTGTCACAGAGTTGGAGAGTCCTAACTCCCAGGTGAATCCTTTTATTACACCATTGTCGCTGGCATGGTGGTGGAGGTTAAAGACTAGAAATAGTTTCATTGGGAACATTGTTTCTGCATATTTGTAAGATACTTCCTTGTGGTGGGTTGACCCTGGCTGGATGCCATGTGCCCACCAAAGCTGCTCTACCACTGGCCCCCTCAGCTGGACAGGGGAGAGAAAATATAACAGAAGGCTTGTGGGTCAAGATAAGGATAGGGAGAGATCACTCAACCAATTACTGTCACGGGCAAAACAGACTTGACTTGGGGAAAATTAACTTAATTTATTGCCAATCAACCAGAGTAGGGTAATGAGAAAAAAACCCCAATTCTTAAAAACACCTTCCCCCCACATCTCCCTTCTTCCCAGGCAGAATTTCACTCCCAGATTCTCTGCCTAGCGCCCCCCCCCCAGCGGCACAGGGGGACAGGGAAACGGAGAGTGGGAGTTGGGGTCAGTTCACCACACACTGTCTCTGCTGCTCCTTCCTCCTCAGGGGCAGGACTCCTCACTCGTCCCCTGCTCCAGCGTGGGTCCCTTCCCCGGGCTGCAGTCCTTCAGGCACAGACTGCTCCAGCGTGGGTCTCCTGCAGGGTCACAAGTCCTGCCAGAAAACCTGCTCCAGCATGGGCTCCTCTCTCCAGGGGTCCACAGGTCCTGCCAGGAGCCTGCTCCAGTGTGGGCTTCCCAGGGGGTCACAGCCTCCTTTGGGCACCCACCTGCTCTGGTGTGGGGTCCTCCCCGGGCTGCAGGTGGAGATCTGCTCCATCGTGGACCTCCCTGGGCTGCAGGGGGACAGCCTGCCTCACCAGGGTCTTCCCCACGGGCTGCAGGGGAATCTGCTCTGGGGTCCAGAGCATCTCCTCCCCCTCCTTCTGCACTGACCTGGGGGTCTGCAGGGCTGTTTCTCTCACATGTTCTCACTCCTCTCTCCCAGCTGCAGTTTCTGTGCCGCAGCAACTTTTTTTCCCTTCTTAAAACTGTTATCCCAGAGGTGCTACCACGATCACAGATGGGCTCAGCCTTGGCCATTTATCCCATGTTAGGACAGTTGTGTAATGAAAGAGTTGAGCACCTGGTCTGCCGCATCCTGCTCATGATCTTTTCCAGTGAACTAACAGATGTTAAAAGGTTCCCAAAGAGCTTCATGCAAGAGCTTTTAAGGAAAGGCAAGGCTGCCCGTCATGGCTTTCTTTAGGAATATTTAGATTTGGATCACAAGAATGTAACCACCAGCATCACAGTAGTGCTGGAATGAATTTCAGGCTAGGTAGTTCAGGTAATACTAGCAAACAGATGCTGTATCAGCACGGAGACTTGGCCTAGACTGATATATTTAGTACCGTGAAGGAGCCTCGCAGGCCATGCTGAGCTCTGTGCTGCCACAGATGGACTGTTAAGGAGTATCAGAGCCAGTTACTTTAAAGCTGTACATGGGAGGCAGCAGCAGGCTAGACACACCTTCAGAGGAGCAATGTATCTAAATGCACAAATGCTTTTCTAACAATGCTGAAGGTATCCTTATGACACAGATGTCTGGCAAAAGTCACTGAAAGATAGGAATGAATATTTGACTTGCTAGCCAGAATTTTGTGAAATACAATATTACATGGTCCACTGTATGAAAGATCCTAATGTTTTCTGTTACGCTGTATGAAATTTGGACATTGCTCTGCACTTTGCTGGAGGGGCTAGGACACAAGGGGTCACATTCTGGGATGATGTAGTTTGTTCTTTGTTCCATTGTCATCAGCATCATTCCAAAGATTATGGAAAATGCACTGCCTAGAAGGCTGGCAATTCTTTTTGGTGTGGGAATTGCTAGCCCTGTGATGTATGTGGTTGCCAAATAGCTGAGCTGTTGCTTTCTCCTTGCTGCCTGTGCATGCATCCCGTGAGTTGGAGTGCCACCCGCAATTCAGTCGCAGTTACGTCAGCAGGCTTGGCAGCATGCTGGCATAGATATCTCCCTCGGGTTGGAGGTCAGTGCCATGTTACACAAATATTCCTGTTCATCATCATGTGAAGCCTCGTCTGACTCTTGTTCATTTTCAGATGTGATGGGATTTACTGTGTACCTGAGCCTGCCTCTCTCTTCACTTTGCATTGTGTAACTGATGACTAGATGCCAAAATCTTGTCTGTTACACCAACCCCAACACAATGAGTTAGTGTGCAGCTCAGTTTTCCAGCTTTTTTATGTGATTCTAGATCCTTTTTGAAGTATGATGCTTTTTAAAGTACGTATGTTTCAAATTAGTCAAAATGTCATCCTTATTTTAAAGCATCGGTTTTGTATTTGCATTGTTACCGCTTGGAAAACCTCACTAGTTGATATTCAAACTGGAGTACTGCTGCTTTTGCATTCTGCCCAATAATTTAACTGTCCCACTTCTTGTGAGGAAACCTCCAAGCAATTCCCAGAAACCTCTTTGAAGTCTGTATTCAGCAGAAAACACACAAGCATTAGATGGTCAACGGGAAAAAAATTATAGGTAATATAGGTTATTTTGTTGATTCAGGGTACATGGTGATGTGGCAGGATGCCTTGTGAATAATGCAGCAAAGCATGGACTAGCTGGCTGTACCCTGTATCTGTTTCTCCCTGAAGGATGTTAGTCCTACAAGAGAAATACTACAGTAATATTCAAGCATTTAAGCATAACTACTTTCCCTTTTATTGTCTTTTTGAGTTGTATTTCTGCTCTTTGTGTTACTACTACTGGACTAGACTGATCAATTATATTTCTCTTTCTGATAGGGAGTACAGTTCAGTGCTCCCAAATGATGGTTGTAGTTTTAGCCTATAAACAGGTTTTGGAGCTCTTGAGATGGAAATTGCTAATGTAGATAACTGTTACAGGAAAAGCTGTCTTCCTGGTAGTTTCATGCAATTAATTTAGTGCTTAGGGAACTTGTCCTGGGGCCTTGAGCAGCTCTGGGCATTGCATATGCATGTGTGTGTGGGTGCATGGTTTCTGATGTGTCAGATTTTTTCCTGTGTGTACAAATCTACTGTGTGTGTCACGTACATACGGTAGCAGTCTGACGCTTCTAGTTTGGGGCATGAGCCAATTCTTTAATGGCATGGCTTTCTCCTTTTCCATATTTATCTGAAGGACCGATAGCTCAGTGTGTGCCATTTCTTTGATTAACAGCATCTGACCTCTCTTCTGCTGGCAGTGAGAAGGGAAATCTATTTACTTTCAGTCCCTTAGGGAAAGGGCAGAGGCTGCATGGCTGCACGGGTATCATGTCAAGAGTGCACAAGTCAGAGACCACTGCACTCCTCTTTCCCCAATCTCTGCCTCATTCTTCCTGTAACTTCCTATCTGAATGCTGGGTATTAGCTACCCTAGCATATATTGAACTGAGAGGGCTGAAGTGAAGTACTACGTTCATTAATTGAGGCGCTCAGCTGACAGTTTCAACTGCTCTGCTGGTTTGGTTTCTGTGTAAGATGGAGCTACGCCTTTATCAGTGTTCTTTCTTGAGCAAAAAATAAAGGACAGCTGCAGCAAAGCAGTATAAACAAATACTATGACTCAGATGCATCCAATAATAATTCATCCTTTAGGCTTTTAAAACTTATTCTGTAGGAATAGGTAGAATCTGCAATAGCATTTTAATTACTTCTGTTTCCCAGTCACCCCAAATCAGGGTGATAGCACCCTGTAAGCTTAGTGCAGGACTGTCTGTGCCCCAGAACTCCTCCACAGAGGCTGAAGGGCATGGTGCTCCTCCATGGTAATTACCACGAAGCAGGGGTCCTCCTGAAGGTCCCCCCCTCAGCAATTTTAGGGAAAGTAGCTGCAAATATGGTGCAAATATGTTGGTATCACTGGAGTTTCAGTGAAAGAATAGCAGGGAAAAAACATCTTTGGATAAATAAAGTAGAATAGACTGCTGGAGAAAGCCTGAAGTTGCATTAATCTAGATTGATGACAGTGGTCTCTAAAAAATATACAGCTGTGGTGAACTAAGCGCAAGGTCGGTTAGTGGGAGGGTGATTTCTATGCAATTGTAGGGAGTCTTGAGTTAAAAGTGTGAGAGCTACATGCTGTGCTGTGCCAAAGTGGTAGGAGATGTAGGAGTTCTGTGTAATTATTTTATTTACAGCAACTTAGGTTGATTCATGACTATCACTACTTGTTGCATTTTGAATGGAATATGAAAACTATGCCTGTATTCTTGTGTCTGTAATCATTGCTGTGTATTACAAAATGAGTGTCTGCCCCTTGCACTTCTAAGAGTTCAGAGAACCTGGCAACGTTATGCTGGATATTTTGGGATGACTGAATGGTAATACAGGATTTTTTTTTTCATTATAGACCCTAAAGCGACAAAGCCAGTTGGCACTCTATTTCTTTAACACTATTCTAGCTCATGGGGATCTACGAAACAACAAACTAAACCAGCTTTCAGTCAATCTCTGGAATCTTGCTCAGAAACATGGCTTTGCTGACACCAAGACTATGGTAAGGAAAACAGATAATGCACAGAAATTTTAGTTCTTAAGATCTTTTTCAACTCCTCATTTGGGAAAAGGTAACATTTTCTTGATCTGAATAAACCTAACCTCTTTACAGGTTGCTCTCTTAAAAAAAAAAACCAAACCAAAAACCAAACTAAATGAGCTTAAAAAAAACACCTTATTTTTTAAATGCTGCTTAATGAATAAGCAGCTTCTCTTATTTCAAGTGGTCTCTATCTTTCTAGCACTTTTAAATGTATTTCACACATTAAGGAGCCTGGAAATGTCAGGTGCTATAACTTTTTTTTCAGTACAGAAAACTATCTAAGAGAAGTACAGCATTTTTATTTAGTGGAGGAACTGCATGGTGTAAGTGTGGGCATTCTAGAGCCTTTAAGAAAGATGTACATGATAATGACCTCTGGAGTAAGAACTGCAAGTGTTCATGTAGCCAGTGAAATTTAGGGAAAAATCATGAGAGTGTCTGTTAAAACACCTGCATATAGATTAAATGATGGCCTATGAAAAGAGGAAAGAGAAAGACACTAAAAATCTCAAAATATCTTTCTTTTCATACCCAGGTGAAAATGCTAGAATACATCAAGAGGCGAAGCAAACAACCTGAAATGAGTCACTTCACAGACTTGGCCCTTCGGCTTCCTCTGCAGTCCAGGACCTGATTAATGCCTCATTCCCAAGGAGTCATCTGTACAAGAGAGCATGTAGCCAAGGCCAAAAATCACTGATCTAGATTTTGACTGGAGGAGTTAAGCATATTTTTATTTTACTTAGTGTGACAGATTTACTTGGACACAGGTAAAGGTAAAACTGTTCTGAGTGCAATAATTTAACCTGAATTTCTGTTTCCAGTTTTACCACTATACTCTGATTTTAAATGCTGATTTAGATTCAGTAAATGGTATTTTGAACCTTTATGGTTGCAAAAGCCTTTTGAAATCTAATCTGTTGTCATTTTAGCAACAAAGGAGGAAGATAATGTGTACGGATCAATTCACAGCCTCCAAACTTCATCCCACTTGCAGAATAGTCTTTCTCCTGTGTAGAAATCAGCATTTCAATATAACTGTTGTCTTTCTGCTTTGGGGTGCTGCCAACATTTATTTGGTCAGTTCCAGCAGAAGAAAATAATGGCCAAGGTGTTACTGTTCTAATTTCTACAATACACTTTCACAGGTCTGTTTATGCTTTCATTTTAGTTCAGTGGTGTTTTGTAAAATGGAAGGAATATTTAAGTGCTGTCTGCAAAGGAAAATGGAAATGTATGCAAAGTACTCTATGTTCGCAAAGTACGCTGTCACTGAATAAAACAATTTGCAGTTCATTTGTTTGTTCTGGGGGAGTTTCTTTGAGTATACAAATTTATCACCTTACCCTTGTGGAATTTAGTTACATGTACTGCTATTACACCTAATAAAATTTCACTCTCGCCACTTCTGTCGCACAGTAAGGAACTATGTTGAGACCTTGCATCTATTGCTGCTTTTGCTTAGTGATAAGTATTTTAATGAGCTAAATCCTTATACAGATATTGAAGATATATTTTTGCACAAAAATGTTTTATTTTGTTAAGGCTAAACCAGTAATCAGTCTTGCTAGAACCATATATTTAAGGATTAGCAAGCTGATAATAAATACCACCCAAATCATTAAACCATTCTTGTTGCATGTTTTTCATCTCCTCAGTGGTTATTGAAGCAGGGTACATCTAAAATATGTATTTTGTGTTAAGGTTGTAAAGAACCAAACTAGGACCCTTTGGTATGTAAGCTGAGTAAAATTGCAGAAATACAAGCTAATTATGAAGCTAATTATCAACTTGATACATAACCTTTCCAACCTTTAGTACATAGGTATTTTAACTATACTGTTTCCTTAAATCATTCTGTATAAAGCGCACATAGATAATGAAATGATAGTACTGCATATGTTACCATGTCCTGCTTCAATTTAGCTTTCCTTCTTGCTGCAGCTGCACAAAACAACTCTCAACAGCACATAAGATGATTCTTCCTGTTGGGCTTGGAAACATAAACCACAAACTGGGTAAGTGGGATTAAACTCTGAGCTTTCTAAACCGCCAAGTGGGTCACACTAAGCAGCTGTGGTATGGAAGAAATCGCCCTCTGGGGCCAAATGTACTGCTTTAAACCCGGTGTGGAGTTGTTCCAGATTCTGTAAAATGGAGACTCTTAACAGTAGGCTTACAAATGTCCCAACCATTCCTCTTCCCCATGAAGGCACCGATTTTTGCCTGTTCTCTTTTGAGCACAGTACAACTTTGGTTTCTTATTGATGCAAGGCCACCATAAGAAATGTTTTCAGATGTTTTATTACTGTTTTTATTAGTGCAAAAATAGCTCAATGACAGGCAGAAACCTCTGATTAGTTATCAGGAGCAAACTCTAAACACCTACCTTAGAAGCTAACACAACCACTCTAATAAACTGCTTTTGGCTTAATTCCATGTTAGAGCAAAATTAATTTTATTTAAAGCACTCTACTTATTATAGACCTCCTCTTTCTTCTGTATATAGCAAATATACAATAGGCCAGACAAAGTTTGTCTGCTTGAAAAAAGCTGAGTTTTTTCCCCAGGTACGTGTCTCATTTTCCAAACTACATTTTCATGTGCACAGTATTACCAAGACCAAGGTGCCAGGTCATCCACAACGCTATAGTCGAGCAACACACTGGTATACGTTATGCAATTCTAGATGGGAAGGTCCTTATCCAAAGGCAAGGCTAGGACTAATGCCACCTTCAGCATCTTCTCAGTGGCAGTGCAAGACCAGTCACTACCCATCCAAGACTGGCTCTGCAGCAGAAAGCTGTACATGCTGTCCCTCTCCTCCTAAATGAAGTCACTAGTTGACATTTTCCTACCTGTTCCTTTTTTTTTTTTTTTTTTTTTTTTTTCCGGGAAAAGAGGGGGGGGCCTGAATTCAGCAGTTGTTTTAAATCAGAAGAGAAAACAGAACCTCCACTACCTGAATTTAAGTAAAGCAACAGCTGAAGCCTAGAAGGGCTGGCTGAAGCGAGCCACTGAGCTTTGAGAGCACTGGTGCAAAACAGACTCACCCTGAGGTAGTGGTGGTTTTAAAAGACACTTTAAAGGACAAAGTTTCCTCAAAGACAAGTTCAGACCCTGCAGGAAGTGGTTCAGCATCTCTCTCTTCCCAGGTATGGAAATGGATTCATGGCAACCCCTTAAGCTGGAGCCCCTGCATAATCTTCACTTCCACTCAGGAGCTGCCCAAAATGCACTGGAACCAACTGCTGGTTTAAGTGCATTTTCTGCTGGAGGCAGCTGCTTTCAGGTAGAGCAGTCCACTGGAGAAGCCTATTGTGGAAAGTGAGTTTGCCATAAAAGAACAAGAATTTAGTAGTTCAACTGGCACGATCTTATCAAAAAGGACAGGTAATTTGGCAGAACAACAATGAGCCGGGTAAGTAGATGTAGTAACCTAATTCTGGGAGGCTGGCGTTCCCCTGCAAGTCGTCCACTATTGCACTACAGCAGGCATGGACATAAGAGATGGTCACCTTGTTCTGCTTAAAAAACAGAGCTACACTAAAACTTAATACTGTCTCGCATTACAAATGGCACAGCCAGTAATAAAATACATGACAGTTTTTCCACTTTTTGTAACTTCAAGCAAGACACTGAGAGACTGCTTTGGACCCCTAAATTCTGAACACGATGTAAACAAATGTCTCATATTTTGTACTCTTATTAAAAAGCCAGTGAAAGTGCAGGTTGTCTGAAAAGCCAAAGGTTAGAAATTTCATTCAGATTGATGTATCATGAACCCAATAAGCACATTATTAAAATCACCTTGCTTCCTATAATTTAGGAAGTCTAGATCCATATATTTGATGCAGCTATCCAGAAAGTGTTTACCTTCATTTACAGGTAACAGCTGCTGCTTGAAAATCCAACTGCCAGAGCATAGTTAAAATATAGAGGATGTTCAACGCTACTCATTATTATAATGAAGATGCTGATATTTAAGAAACTACTTTGAGTTAAAGTCTCCCCTCATCAAATTTGTAGGTGTAGCAGTAGTGTTTCTTCAAAGTAAAACGTTGTCATTTTGTACCACTCACTGAGTGTAAAAACGTGAAGATTTTACAGAATACTAAAATCCTTTAGGATCACTAAGATGTAGCTAAAAATAAGTTTATGAAATCAGCATTTAAAAAAAATTTACTACGTTTCAACTTGTTGCAGGCATTGCCTACCTATCTTCAATCTCTGAAAGAGGCTATATCTTGTAGAGAACATTGTAAAGGTTTCAAAAACTTACTGTTCAGCTCAAGTGAGGACCCAGCTTCACATATCTGGCATATGCAGCTGAAAACTTGTACTAAAAGTGTCTCATAAATTGAATTCCTTAAATATTTTGTATTTTATTTCAAGTAAAAAGAAATTCGCCTGTTGAATTTTCATTCCTTTTATTACTTCAGGGTTTTAATCTTCAAATTTTATAGATCTCGATGTATATTTGTCTATGTATACTTTTTTGTTGGCAGCAGGTTGAAATCCAAGACCAATTCCTCTATGTTGCTTCAAGTCCATTGCTTTATCGAATTCCATCTTCAGAGCCTGCTGTAATCTCTCCTCCCCTTCCCTGTTCAGAGCCATGTTCGGTTTGTTTGTAGTTGCTGAGAGATTTTGGATAGGTGCAGAGCCCTTTTTAAAGCCACCCATCAGTCTAAAAAACTTCATTTCTTCCTCAGAACTTTGAAAAGCAGCTGTACTCCACTGGCCAAACTTGGTATCCTGTGAAGCAAAACAAGGTTAACACTAAAATTAAATAATACCAAGACCAAAGACGACAATTTCTGGCTGTGTGCCATGAGAACAGAACCAGCTAAAAAAACCTGACAGAGCTGACAAAGCCAGGAAGCAGTCATTCCAAGGGTAATACCTCTCGGAGAACATGAGGAAAGAATGACATAACCCTGCATGAGTGCATCTTCATTAGCATTTCAGTTCATTTAACCTGGAGACAGGGTTTAATGCACTTCAGAATCTCCTCTGCCTCTGTCTTTAGGAATCTTGGCTCTTCTGCTTTCTCAAAGAGACAGACATTGCCCAATCATTTCTCTTATTCCAAGACAAATGTCAGACTCAATCCTCTTTCACTCTGTCACTTCGTACGGCTATCTTTTCATTTTCCTATTGCCTAGTTAGATAGCTGTTGTTTTCAGCAGTGTTTTATTATGTCAGTTTTGGAGATGGTATTCAATCTGGCTCATATGCTCTAAGTAATATTTGCATTCTCATCCCACTAATTACCACTAATATTGCAGGGGTGCAAAAACTGAGGGCATACCCTTATCCAACAGGACTAAATGTAATACTCTTCAAGCCTCCCCTCCCTTGCAGTTTGCTGTATTCTTTGTATTTGCTGTATTTGCCTTTCACTGCATTCTTTGAACTAGTTCACTCCTTCTGAGAATACAGGCAATGTCCAAGTAAAATCAGAATTCAGCTGTTTGTGGATAACCCAAGATAAATCATATGGTTTACAAAGTTTATGAACTTTTGGCTTACCTGAGAACAGCCTTCATTATCTAAGGGTCTTACTTGACTCCTGAGCTATGGCTAGGAGCTGTGCAGTCATTTATAACTATTTTTGGCAGGACTGCTACTCCCAATTTTTCTGTTAAAACTGGGAGTGATATTAAATGGAAGAATGTTTGATCACTAATTAAATAGACTGAGCTGGCTACATCAAAGGAAAAAATGTGAATTTAGCGGTATGTTTATGTAAGCCTGAAATCCTTCCAACTGAACAGCTGTAGCTTGCATGAAACAGTCATTCTCCACTAGACAGCCAACATGACACACAGCATGCTACACACTATTGCAGGCAAGCTCTAGCAGGTTTAAGTTAAAAAAATGCAAGGCTGGAGTATCATTCACTACCACAGGCCAGAATACCTGCTATTAAAAGAAAGCTATCCATAATACTTCAGTATTTTTACCTTGCTCAAAGACAAGTTGCTGTATAAGCCCAGGTCGATGACACGGACACATGCACACATACACAGAAATATATGTCCTCCCTTTGGAATGGGAGACATCTGCACAGGTGCAAAAATAATTATGGCTTGTCAAACCCTGTAATTTTTTTTAAGTGAACTGCTGGCAGGCACTACACATAGCTTTTGCTGCAGCATTTCCAGCTCACTCTTTGTGAAGCTGATGAATTAGTTTTCATAGCTTCTATTCTTCTGCATACTACTAAGCAGAGACAGATCAGCACCAAAGAACTGAGATCCCCTGCCAAGGATGTCATTTTTCTCAATGACTTCAGAGACTATTAGATAGTTGCAGTTCCAGAGCTATTGTGGTCTGCCTCCCACTATGTAAAAAACCTACAGGAGTTGTTTCTGGCATTTGTTTGAGGTATATTCCAACTTTCTAGGCATACTGGCAGTCTTGTGAAAAAAATAAGCATCCTGAATTACTTAAAAAAGCTTTCTCTCCTCCTGAATCTTATTACCCCTGCTAAACACTACTGCAAAAGTTTCCACTACCTTACTGTAAACCTGTCAGGAGGCAGGCTGACTAGGATGCAGAAGCAAAGAATAAAGAATCATCTTTCAAAGAGGTGGAGGAAAGATGTGGAAGTTAGGAGAGGACTGACTGTAAATATCACAGATATGTGTTATCAGTTGTCATCCCTTTTACCTTTCCATGTGCACCCATTTCTGAATGTCTGCAAAGTCTTCTAGATAACAACTCAGATACAATTCAGTGACTGCTGTATCCATAGCCTAGAATTATTTATATTTCACAGTAAGCAGAAAATGCTTCTGGAGCAATTTGTCGTGGCCCGTTCTCCAGAGGAACCAGAGAAAATGTTGCTTTTGAGGACTGATGATAGGAATTATAGCACTGTACAATGCCAACTGCTATTGGAGTTCACTGGTCAGCTCCCAGACTCTCTTGGAATTGTACTAACTTGTTCTATAGCATGACCTTAAATTTACAGTCAGAAGGCAGACTGTTGTGCCAAGCCATGTACCTGAGCCACATACAAAAAAAGAGTGCAGTGCTTTTTTCAGGAACTTTCTCTGGAGCACAGTATTTCCATCAGACCAAGGTCTAAGTTTATACATACCCGTTCCACTTTGGGACTGAAAACCTTAGTTTTGCCAGATTCTCTATCGATTTCTTCTTGCAGAGCCTGCCGCCTCACCTAGCATGCAGAAAAAACAGCACAAGACACTATCTTCTGTGTGTTAAATGACAATTTAATTCACAAAGAAAAGGGAAGAATAAAATAATTGGTTACCTTCAGAATTTTGTAAGGATAATTAAAAAGTCGCATCTGATCCTTTTACACACTCGACATGAGAACTGTGATTTTTCTAGTGGTAGTTTAAATGAACATTTTGCTGTATCAGATACGTTTAATCTTCTAACTGCAGGTAACAGCTACACTGAAACTGCCAACATTGATGAGAGGCAAAGAAACCTGTATTTAACCTAATAAGCTACTTAGAAGCTTCTGATATTGACTGGAGCTGTACATTTTGGACTTAACCCATGGAAGGTAAAGCACATTTTAAGCAGAGCTCTACTTAGGGAAATCTTGGCATAGACAAGCAACAAAGCAGGGTTTTTGTTACAAATTCTATGCTTACATTAAATACTGACTTGCTTTAAACCTTACACAATTAAGACAAAGCATACCTTGTCTATGTTAATTTCATCACAGTTTCCTTTTTTTTCCTGCACAATAGTTACATCATCCATATGTTTCTGTAAAACAGGAAAAAGCTTGTATGAATATTTTTATCCATTCTGTAATTAGAATTTACACAGCTCTGACCATGTAAGTAGTAAAAACACTAAGCAATACAATAGTACTGTCCTGGGGCAAGAAGAAATAGTCAGATCTAAGCGGGAAATGCCATTTGAAACCTGTGTTTTTCTATGGAGAGACTTTCTCCCCAAGGAAGAGATCCTTTTTTTAACAAAGAGGATAAGGGATTTTTTTTAATTCACACATTAAAGTGGACCTCGCAACATCACTGGCACATATAGTAACGTCTGCAGGCAGGGTTGTTTCAAATTAAACTGTTATACAAGTTTAAATTTATACTTGAAATAAAGGACAGAGAAAGTTTAAAATAAAAATAATTTTAAAAATGGTGGTAAGATAACGGCCCCTATGAAGGCACAGGACAAGCTTGAGGCACGTTGATCCCACTAGCCACTTAAACAAACAAAAAAAAACCCAGAAAGTTGCATTGTGGTCTGTCTTGTACAAATGCAGAGTAGATGAGTAAATGATGGTCCCCAAGGAGCTTCTGGTCTGGAAAGAACACAGGGAGAAGCACGACGCATACATAAAGCATCTCCTACAATGGCAGCAAACAGCACATTAGTTCCACATTTGAGAGGGAGGAACAGGGAGCTGATGTGAAGAGACAGAGCAGCTAGGGCAGGAATGGATGGGCAGAATGGTAGGAGGTAAATCAGTGGTAGAGTCCACAAGCAGCCAGATACTGATAACTCTTCCACAAAATGTAGCCCTTCAGCAGCTTTTGCTCCCATTGACTGGCGTTTCTAGATCATTGCCCTCAGCCTTTCTTTTCCAAAGTTGTAATAAGATTTTTGGGCATCCAGTGTAACAGGACAAGTAATAAGTCCAGGATAGTGGTAAATTAGAGCCATAAGCTTTAGACCAGCCTGGTAAAGGTGGCCAAAGGGAAGATCTATGGATACAGCTAACGTAATAATCCAAGCATGAAATAGCCAGGGAGCAGCAAGACAAGGAAAATATTTGTAATACACTTCTGTCAGCAGAAGCTGCTGTTACTTTTTTGAGGGTTTACAGTTTTATTTAAAGCCATGAATGATTTACCTAGTTTTCCAAAGATACCTTTTATACATTGATTTCACACACACACAAGTACATGCACCACTAAAAATGCGAGAACACTGTCTGCAATAAGGAGAGCTCATTCTCTTGGATGAAAAGAAAAAAACAACAAAAAAACACCCCCAATTTACTTATAGATGGCCTGGTACTGTCTTTTCAGATTTATTAAAACAAGCAGGAAAACTGTTGTGACAGGATTCTGCAAACAGCTGCAACATATTGGTTTTTTAGCTGGAAGGTTAAGTGGCAGACAGGGATGGGTGCACCCCCATCCCTGCTAATTCACAGCATGTCGCTGACCTGCTGAAGGCTACTGCATGGCAAAAATTACTCCCTGTGGAGGTGTGCCAATCTTCCCTCAACTTCATGGAAGGGGTGCACATTCACACGTGGTAGGATTATGCTGTCTGCAGGCAAACAACTTCAAAGAAGTAAACTGAGTACTTGCTTCTCCTCACTCTGCCCAAGTTGACTGTAATGGCATCCAATGGGAAAAATATCAGTCATTGATATTAAGTGGGTATCACTCTATATTGTCTTTAAAAACTTACTCTTTTGCTTGCTGCACAAGCCAAACAGAGGATTTTTCAAGGCATGCAGCAGTGTGCGTGACACACTGTAGACTAGAAAATGTTTCAGGACTATGACACAGTTAAATGCAAGACCAACGTTATCAGCCATTTATTACAGCAGTGTCTTTTGGCCTGGCAGGAACTAGATTTCTCTAGAACTGATATACCCAGACTCCTCAATCTTCAGGAGAATTTCTCTAAAGTACTTTTTATTATTAAAGGACAGAGCTGAATATGGGAAAGAGAAACAAAACACGCATCACCCTACACCCTTCTCCTCAACTGTTTGTAAGGTGTTTGCTGTGTTTTCCATTGTAATTGGTCATGCAAGTTTACTTGTCATTGTTAGGCTTATCTTGCCTCCACAGAATGTGAGCAGCTGCAAAAATCCAAATAATGTCTAACAGTCTCAAAAAGGCAATGTCAATTTAATTAGAAAATATATCCCAGCAATAAAACCACTTTGTCCTTTGAAAGGTCAAAAGGAAGAATCTAAGTAAAAATCCCCAAACATCTGCTCACCTCATGACTGATAAGCATACACACTCCCAACACAAACCTTTGTGGAAAAAGCCTGTATCTGGGTCTCCATGAAGGCTGAAGAACCTGCTTATATAAATCTATATTTAATTATTAGCACTAGACACCAGAAAGCTGCCATGTTTCCACAGAACACGAAGAAACTGCATATATGAGTGCATAACAAAACAAAGCACACCATGAAGTGTGGTTGAGAGGCAGCTAGCACTGTGGCTTGCTCTGTCCCTAGTTTACAAAAATCTTCAATGATACTTTATTAACTAGTGCTTGACTTTTAAACAAGCCAAGCATTCCAAGTTCTTGATAAAAAACAACTGGAGTGCAGTTTCCCATTACCTATGAAAATAAAAACAAGCTCCTAATAACTTGCAATGAGCTGTTTTCAAAGTTGTTTAAGCAGCTAAAAATATAGATAGATACCTACTGAATTTCTGAGCATCTCATAGCTTAATTCCCAATGATAACAAGAGAGGTTAGGCATGTAGAAACTAACTTTAGGCACTTAAACAGCTTTAAAATATGACCCTACTCAGATTAAAAAAAAAAAGTTAAAGCAATAAACCCATATCTTAATAGTCTAATTTTTTGAAAAAAAATCAAAGAAGAAACCTCTGTATTTCAAATCTTTCATCAGTTCCTCTCCATGTTTGTTTCACCTCAGAAATGGCAGTACTGCAAGACTTTGGGATGGGCTTTCCATTAGCAGTCAGTCTGGATACAATTCCAGTTACCTTCAGTTATAAGTTACACAGCTCTTATAGCTATTTATTTTCTTGCATAGATTCATTTTTTTAATTAAGAATTTGTGTTTAGGTTGTTCTCTGGTATTTTTTCTATCAGAATTTGTATATCAATGCTCTAGGCCTAGTCTACACTTAGGATTCTTAGGATTTTCTCTAAAGTTTTGTCCAAGTTAGACAACAGGTTTTGGCTAAATTTCCCCCTCGTTTCTAACACTACGTAATTCCAGCATTAACAGCAGTAAAAGCTTGAGGAAAAGTCTAACACACACAGTTAGATGCATTCATGCTGCCAGTGTTACCAACCTGCTCAGGTTAAATGACATGGTGTTAAAATCCTATTTTATAAGAGTGTTGCCACTCTGCTAAGAGCAACTGGAGGAGGGATAGAAGAACATTTATGACTGTACATACTAGTTTTCTTTTTGTGCCAATACTTGCTGTTAGTTGTAATATTTACATTTTCACAATTGAAACACTGGATGACTACAGCAGTAGGCATTAAAAAATACTTTCCCATGTTTCACAACTATTATGTGCTGAAATCAATAGATCAGCTGATCCTGCTTCTCCAAACCCAGAGGAGGCCCCTATTGACCTAAACGTAACCTAAGGGTCTGAACAGGCAGAACAGCCTGCAAAATAGGAAACTGTCTACCTAAAAAGCTTTCACTTCCTTAGCAGGAGGGTGCAAAGATACCCTCTTCTTTACAACTTACCAGTGCCTCATTTCCCATGTCTTCTGTTTTGATCTTTTTCTTTTTTGTATTTGCTTTTGAACCTGGTTCTTCAGCGAAGTCCTGTGGTACTTCTTTTTTTCTTTTTTTTCTTTTTCTGTCACACAGCATATGATTACTATTGCATAACACCCCACCTACAGCGTCCCCTCTGACACATTCAGCTTGCTTCATTTTGCTCTCTTTGTTCTTTTTATTGCTTTCTAGTAGTGTCATTTTTTGGCTTTTAGATGCACTGTCACTGTTTAAAGAAACTTTTGAGTATGTTGTTTCTTCCTCCTCTTTCTGAATCTTCTTTTTCTTTTTCTTCTTGGTAACTTCATTATTATCCTTGATATTCTTCCTGCTTTTTTCTCCAGAAAGTTCTTCTTCCTCAGACTCAACTTTTTGCTGTGCTGAGAGATGCTTATCAGGAACTCTGTGACTGTAGTCTTGATTATCTTCACATGTTAAGGAAGAAATATCTTTGCTTCTCTTCTTCTTCCTCTTGGTCTCTCTGATACTTCTGGAGTTCTCAGTACTGCCCTCTTCCTCTCTCTCTGTCAATGTCATTTCCTGGGAATTCTTTCTTTGCCTTTTTCTTAAGTCACTTAATGCAATGGGGCTATCAGGAACTCCATAGATGTCCTGATTATCTGCTAGTGGGAAAAAGGAGTTGGACTTCTCTTTCTTTTTCTTCCTCTTCTTTCTTCTCACATAACTCTCCCCATCATTCTGGGTGATGTCTGTTCCACAGTTTTCGCCCATAAAAGCTTTTTCTTGTGAAATGTATTTGTGTGTTTTTTTATGAACTTTTTCAGACTGTTTATGTTCACTGTCCTGGATGTCCTCTAATGAAAAAGAAAAAATACCTTTCTTCTTTTTTTTCTTAGTTACTTCACCATGCAATTCTGAATTCAAAGTGGTAATCTTTCGGCTTTTTTTAAAAGCAAATTCATTTTCCTCAGTACCATCTGTATGATGATTTGAAAGCTCCACATCACTACTCTGATTATTCTCCAATGATAAGAAGGAATGACATTGGACTTTTTTTTTCTTCTTTTTGGGAATTTTAATTTGTTCCTCTGATTCTTCTTGAGGTTCTGAATCCAGATGGCCTTCTATATTCACAAAGCCTTCTGAATGTTCTTCTTTGAGTAATTCAGAGCCAAATTTCTTTTTCTTGTTTTTCTTCTTCTTCAGTTCTAATTGGTCTAAACATTCATTATCTTTTAAATTTTCCTTTTTCCTTACCTTTGTTTTTGTCTCAAGCTGGTCATCATCCTCAGTTTTAATGACGGTTTGAACATCTTTCTCAATTTTAATGATAGTCTGGCTCCTACTACTTTTCACCTTTTTCTTTTTCTGTACAGGTTCCTCATGAGCTTCTTTTCTCTTTTTCTTTATTATCATTCTAAAAAATGAAATTAAGAAGTTAGTGCACAGCTTCAACAATATGATGCAAGTCCTAGTCTATTTGGTTTTCCTTTATTCTGAAACCATTCTGTATCTCTCATTGTCCCCAGCAGTCTTTTTCCAATTTCACAATCTGCTTTCCGTGATGGAGGGGACCAGAACTGCACGCAACACTGAAAACAGTGTACTGGAGTGGTCAAGGGGTGAATTTTTTGTCTTGTTCTTTAGTGCTGTCCTAATTAGTTTGTAACTTTCCATCTGCCTTTTTGACAGCTGCCAGTCACGATGTTTACACAGAAAAATGCACCCTCCAAAAATCTTTCGTAAATGACAAGACATGTCCATATATATATATAAATCGCTAAGTACAGTTAAGGTGATTTTCCGCGTATGTATGACTTTTCACTTATTTAACACGGAACTTCACGTTACTGCCCACTTGGCACGACAAGATCCTTTCAAGACACCTTAGTTATCCCCTTGAATTTGCTTCTGATTGCAGTCTCTCACCCTTGCCACCTCCTTCCTTTCTCGGGACGTTTAGGCCTGTGAGCAGGCTGCAGCAGAGAAGCCTTTTGGGGCCCACCTGGTGACACTCCCTCCCCTTGCGGAGAAACCTCTTTCTTCCCGCTTGGTTTCCTGCCTTTTCATCAACAGCTCACCCACGGGATCTCTTTAAGTGCCTCTCGCCAGGCGCCCCGTCAAACCCCTTCCCACGACACCGCTCGGCACCCCGCAGCACACCTGCGCCCCTGCCCTCTCGCAGGGCGCCCGCAGAGGCGCTGACCGCCCCCTCCTCCC
>NW_010972731.1:1151810-1212993 GCF_000737465.1 Haliaeetus leucocephalus
CGAGGCCGGCCGCCTCCTGCCCCGCCGCCGGGGGCGCGCCCGTGCCCGTGTCCGCGCTGTGGAGCCGGCGAGCTGAGGCGGCCCGGAGGAAGCGCGTTGGCCGTCCCTGCCTCCAGAAGGGTGCTAAAAACCCGCCCTGATCACCGCTGAGAGCAAGTTCGAAAGCGGTTCCGCTCACGAGCGTTACCTCACTTCTTATTGTCATCATCTCCTGACAGAAACATACCTTTGTCCGTGTTCCTGGTGGCGGTAGGGCTGAAAGGACCCGGCTTATTGCAGTAGTGTCACGGCCTCTGGTTTACCACCCGGCCCTCCGCGCCCTGTGTGGGTGCAGCTTTGGGGATTATCCCGGTAATGGGGTTGGATTATTGCCTTGGGAAAGCAGAGGTCACAATGTTATTGCTATTCTGCAAGTTCAATGAATACAAAACTTCTGTTATCAGAGTCCGATTTTAATAGCAAAAGTCTTGGTGTTTTCCTAAAACCTGAGAGCACCGAGATTTGGTCGAGAAGCTGAAAGACCAGCACCATAGATTTGCAGTGCCCAAATGGGGTTTTCCTCACTTAGTACTTTATAATGCCTTAAAGTGGGTATTTTGCGTTTAAATGGCCATTGTTAATGTAGGAATAAAGTCGCTTATTCTAATGTGATTCAGCTGAGGCATCTGTACTACACGTGGAAGTAGCAATGCCAGTAAATCTCCTGATTATAGTGGTAGAATGGTAAACCTGCTGGGTTTGCCTGTAAGAATTTTCTGTATTGTGAAATCTGTAAGGTTTTTTCATATCACGTCCATTGTCGTCCTCCTTTATTTTTCTTAGCGAGCATGATTCACTCAGTAACCTATGTGGATCATGTACTGCTTTTTTTTTTTTTTTTGAAAGTGGAGACGGTAATACTTAGCAATGTTCTGGGGATTTAATTGCTTATAGAGGAATTCAGGTTGAAAAGCCCTATTACATACTACTAAAACCAATGGTTAATTCTGTGCAAGCATCTGCATTTTGTTTACATTAAAGTATTTTACATTATTATTTTGGTTAAAAATTTATCAGAGAACCTTGAACTTGACTTAAAGCCAAGACGAGAGGCACTAAGATTCTCATTCTTTTTGAAACATTAGATTTCATGTTAAACAAATATTATATACTAATTTTTGTTGTTTGAAACCAGAATAAGTACCTTTAGAAGGTAACGTTTGTTTACGAGAATAAGAAATAAGCTTTTAAAGTCTTCTTTCTTTTTACTTTTAGAGTATGAAGCAGAACAGCCTCAATTTCCAGATGTTCCTGAATCAAAACATGGATCTGTGAGTATAGTTGAAGTAAAAACTCTGCATAGGGCTGGTTTTAAAGGATTTTAAATAGCTAAATGGGAAAATTAGGTACCCGCAGAGTAGCCTCATTCATAAAACGAAAACAAAACTACATTTTGCAAACAACTTTTGTGAATCAGCAAATGTAATATTCTAAATCATTGCTTTTATTTAAAGCAACTTGGGTAGCACTATCCTAAAATTAGATTACCAGCTGTGTTTGGTTTGTACATCTCGCTGTCTTTTTTCTGTGACTGCTTCGTAGGCAGGACTCTGAAGTGTGCAAGGGTCTCCTTTGGGTGGTGTTGCAAGCAGACTGAGCGCTGAAATACACAGCAGAGGGGAGCAAGTGCAGCAAAGGAGTTATGCCCCAATTTCACATATGTGATAGGTCACTTCGAGGTGGCCATTGAAATTAGTGGAATTAAACCTGATCAAAATTGTTTGAAATCTAATTTTGACCCAATAAATTCAGTCTACAAAGACTTGTTTGGCAGACATAAAAACTTAAGAAAGACAAACCACTTTAAATCTCTGTCCCCAGCAGTTCTAGGAGCAGCAAAATTAATTCTTTTGGGCATCACATAGAGCTAACTTTCATCTAAATTAGGCATTTTTGTAGACATTTTCTCTTATTATTCTGTTTTAGGTTACTTTGTTATTTTAAAACCAGTTCAAGACGTTATAGTTTAAATTGTCTGACAGTTGGTCTGTTTAGACCTGTGCTGTTTCCCCAAATGAAACTGGCTTCATTACAAGCTGTTATTAAATTCGAGTAGTAAACTCTGCTTGGGGCGTTAGTCTGGGCATAATATACTGATATATTTGAGCATCAAAATAAAATAATATACCTTTTTATGTTGTTGCACTTTTTTTTTTAATTTCCAAAAGGATAATTTTTTGAATCTTGCATACGTTAAAAAGGAGTCTATCTGCGGTCATTGACAGGCAGTGTATTATAAGTATAGTGCCCTGATCCCACCACTTGCTTTTCAGTAGCTCATAAATCCAACTGCATTTTAAAGTGAAACTGTTTAGATGACATAGTTTTCATAACATGTTTTCATAGCAAACTGTAATGGTGGTGCATTCTTGGGGATAAAATGATGTTATCTGCCTTTCTATAACAGGCGTTGCTCAGTGTCTGTTAGGAGTATTCTTCTGGCTCACTGTAGTGGTTTCTGCACTCCTAAAAACCATACGTAAAATTGTGGACTATCTTTTTTCATGGTATCCATAATTGTTTCTGTATGGGGAAACTTAAGATTTGGATTTACATCTGCTCTGAATTTCTGTTTCTGCTTTCTTTAGAAGGAAGGTTTCTTTTCTTTGAAAGGGGAGTGTCAGGACTTCTGAACAATACAGAAACAAATATATAAGCTTCTGAGTGGAAAAACACTTACTCAGAAAATGTTGCCAATTTTAATTTTCAAAGAATTACTGTTTCTTACAATGGCTAAAATATTTTTTAAATTGTGATATCTCACCATATTCTCTTAAAAGCAGTCATATACTTTCTGTTAGGTTTGGACATTTTTATTGTGCTGGAAACTGCAGAATTTTTTAAAGTGTAATTCTTTCTTTTAAAGTACTCAAAAAATACTGAAATAATTTAATATTTGAATTAGAAATTATAAGTCATTTTTTTTTTAACTGACCTTATAATTTTTCCTGTTGAATTGGTTTCTATATTTTTTTACAGTCTGATTGGGGTATTTATATAGGTTACATTTCTCTTGAACAGGTGTCTTTAGAAGCAGGAATATTGCAGCCATTACATATGGAACAATTTTATTCAGACTCTGCAGCTGATACTGTTATCCAACAGTCACTTCCCATACCTGAGGCAGCCCCCATTTCAGAACCACCTAATCCAAAAACATGTAAGTAAGAGTATACTATCTTGAACCTGCTGTGATTATTTTTCTTGGATTTGTCAAGGGTTGTCATTTGTTGAATTTAAAGTGTAAAGAGCTACAACACCTTTTCTTAAGTGGAATTTGCATGATTAGTCCCCTGGTCTGTAAACAGGGAGCCAGCTTGGCCACTTGGTCAGTGGAAGAAAGCTCAAATGGTGCATTACAAATCAGTTGCATTGTCTAGCTGTTAAGGTAGTTCTGTTCTCTTCTGAATAAGTGACTTAAATCAGAGAAAGACAAAAAAAATTTTTGCTGAAAAATCCTTGACTTTAGACTAAACACTACTGAGCAACAACTGAAAACATCAGTGTTATCAACATTCTTCACATACTGAACTCAAAACATAGCACTGTACCAGCTACTAGGAAGACAATTAACTCTATCCCAGCTGAAACCAGGACTACATATATATAGTGTCCTTCCAATTACGAACATTTTCTGGCAGTGTGTGAACCAATTAAAGGTATAAAGCAGAGAATAAATTCAGTGTTTCACCTGTGTTGCCAAAAGAGAACACTTCTATAACTTAACCTTTACTGACCACACCAAAACCGGAATACTTACTGAATGGCAAGCAGTCTGGCTTTAAATCAAGGACAGCACTTCAGCCAATAAGCCACCACTGCTTGTCTAGGATCCTAACAGGTTTGGGTTTGTTCACCTTTCTGAGGGAAGTTCTCTTATGGTTTCATACAGGGTCATCCTCCCTCTTCCCTCTGGCCCAGTGAACTTGAGTTCCTCCATGTGCAGTGTCTTCATCAGAAGGGGTAGAAGGCTCCTCCACTTCACCCAGTTTATAAGCTGATGGTGAAAGGTCCCATTAGGGAAGATGGAGATGTGGGGAAAAGCTGAGAAGAAACAGAGCTTGAGTCTATCAGTTGAGCAAGCAGGTAGCCATTGGGCTACATGTAGAGCATGAGCAATAGGACAGCTGACTGCAGCTGCTTTCTTCTGCATTGAACTCAGTGATGCCAATGTGTGTGAGCACATGTAGACTTCATGTAAGGGCAGTGCAGTCAAACATGAGAGAGAGATGCCAACCCAGACCGCCCTCCCAAGGTGGAAAAAATTGGGTATATGGAGTCATGTTCAAATTTTGAAGGATCTGGCAAGTAGGAAGTAATTATGAGAAAGAAATCACAGCACCGCTAAAATATAACCTTTGTTTTTTCCTCTGTCTAGAAATTCAGTTTTACGACCAACTCTGTTACTGCAGCTTGTAAAGGGCATGAATATAGGTACCAAAAGTGGTCTAGCTGTAACAGCACTGAGTTCAGCAGAGGCTAATTTACTTTTCATTCTGTCAGTGTAAATTAGTCCACATCGCTTTTCATTTCCGTGACTAAACTGCTTTTGGTGTCTGAGTTTACTCAATTAAAACTAAGTCTGACATCTCTGAGGCGGTGTTGATGCACCTTTAGTTTGAAATTTACTCAACTTTATGTTGTCTTGGCTGAAGAGAAGTGAAGACAGATCTGTGGCTGTATCTGAACTGAATTAATCTGTTTAGTTCAAGCTGTGCTGGTATTGATAAAATGACTGATACTTAGTTTATGATATCTAATGTTCATCTTTTTGTGAAATCTAAGTGCTTACCTGTAAGTGAAGGCTGTACTGTTTTGCTCAGGTTCTCCTCGAGAATACTTAGAGTATTACATATTTCCAGTACTCTTACCTGGAATGGCTGAACTTCTGCATCAAGCAAAGAAGGAAAAGTGTTTCGAGGTTAGTTTTTAGTTTTAAGTTCAAATCATTGGCAGGAAGTTACAGCCTTTTATTTCACAGGCTGTATTTCTTTATTTGATCTTTTGCAGGAAAACTAACCACAATAATATGAAATAACATATCATGAGTTGTTTTGGATCTGGTCTTGAATGTTGTTTTCTCCTGTAATTCAGAACTGATTGCATACTACACAGACTTAATCATTATGACAATCTCTAACTCACAACAAATCCTCCTTAAATATCCAGTTGTATCTAGCCTAAATAGCGTTGTATTTTAGAGAAACAGGCTTCCTTTCAGATTACGTATCACTCATTTGAGGGTGATGTAAAGAATTTGAATTTTACTTCATTACTCAATTATTTTTGGTGGGCTGGCATCCTAACAGAGGTATATTTTGTATTTTAGCTTTTTAACATTCTGTGTAAATTTCATTTAATTGGAAAGCAGGGTATTCAGCATTAATGAGCTTATAAAAATTGCACATTTTAGAAATCATTGTTTGCTACATATATTTTTATAAATTTGATTTCAGTGTATGTGTGCGTAAACATATCTAGGGAGACATTCCTCACTGTATACAGGGAATGCTTAAAAAAGCATTAGAACTGGTGCAAAATAAAGCTCATTGTATCATCATAGCCTAACTCACAGACCCCCAGCAATAGATTAGGTACCGGGAGTTGTGGGGTTTTCCATCATTTCTGCTGTTTTCTCCAACCATGGAAGTAATTTTTTTTTTCTGTTTCTTTCCTACTTTCTGCCTGTCATCCACGCTTTCCAATGTAAAACATCTCTGTATTCTTATGCCTGCAGCGGAGCCTCCTCTTACTTGCAGCTTCATAGTATAAAGAGTAATTAATATAAATTACAATGAAAATATCTCCCTTTTTGTACATGATGCACATCTGAGGAATACAGTTTGTGCTCTTGGGGTTATAGATTAAAATGTTATAAATTAAAATGATAGTGAAGTGAGGAGGACTTTGTGTTACTAGTGGGCTATTAATTATCTTAGGTCTTGATCTATCTCCTCTCCAACCACTGACACTGAGTTCCTGTTATAGGCATGCGTACGTACGATAACAGTCATTGTGGAACAATTTGTAAAAATTACATGTGTGCTATTTGCCACTGACCTATACATGCCTGGCACAGCCAAAAAGACACAAAGCTTACCACACTTGAATGGACACCCCAAACTTGCATTTCAAATCCAAATCTGTACATTTAATAACAGTAAGTTATTTCAGTTTTTGCTCAGTCTTCACAAGATTTGTGTGTGTCTATAAATTGATTGATTTATAGATGCATGTATATGTATTTATAATCTGTGATTAATACAGGTGGAATAGGAAAATGGTTCATTTACGTGTTGTTTCGGCACGACATCTCTGTACATCATTCCTGACATCCCATTTACATTACCTAGGCAAGAACAGATTGAACATATATATTATTCATCACACTTTTAATGAAATTTATATTGATTTGGTTTTGGTTTTTTTTTTTTTTTAAGGGAAGCACATATCCTTTAACAGGAAAAAGTCATGCCTTACAGCTGGCTTAACATACAGTCCTTGCTAGATGTTACATGTTTCTGAAGGCAATAAACCAGCACTTAATACAAAAATATGAGAATTCTTAGAAATATTTCCATTTCAAACTCAGGACAAATCTAAGGTTACTTCAGCTATTTTTAATCTGAGAAATTTTGCAGAGCTTCAGTGGTATATAGATTAGAAAGTATCTGTTCTGAAAATGGATTTTGTATGGGTCTGTGTGTTGCTTTATAATAAACTAATAAACCCAATTCTTTTCTAATGCATAGAAACTTCATAAAAATGAGCACATCTAAAAAAAAAGACACTAAGTGATTTTTGTTGTTTTCTAGAGAGGTGTCCTGCTATTGTGGAAGGAAGTTTAGGAAAGCAAGCTTATGTCAGATGATAATTTTCCACTGTGACATCATTTCTTCCTCCTTTTGAACAATAATTAGTAAAACAATAGCTCTTTATGCTTGCCATATAACTGAATATTTGTGTTCTTTTCCATTACTGTCCAGGTGCTTGTACTTTGACATTCTGTTTCCTTATCTGACTTAAACATGTAATTGCTAATTATACTTCTGTTTCATAAGAAATGTGTTGTTCCATATGGATTTTGAGAAAAAAAAAGATGCTATAATTTACATTAAAATGGTTAGTGCAATAATTTGAACTGATTTTTAGGATCAAAACCAGAGCCTTTAGAAACCCAGATAAAGTTAGGGACAGGAAGAAAGGATCCTGTGATAAACACACCAGAAGATAGCTTCAAAAATAGGAGGAGAACAAAGAGTAGAAAGATCCATGGAATTCTTGAGAGAACAGGAGAGGAACGTGATTAATTGTGATTAAGCTAACTGAAATCATGAAGGATGAGTACAGAATACTGGGTTTGAATTTTGGCTAGATGTGAGTCATTAAAGCCTGTAAAGGGCAGCTCCAATAGAAGAAACCAGTGGAAGATAAATGGAAGAATCACTGGAAGAAAGGAACAATCAAACTGACTGCAGTCAACGTTGAATGAGCCTGGGAGAAGAGAGAGGGAATTGCAAGGGAGAATGAAGAGTGGGGTTTTGATGGGAGGGACGAAAGGTTTTCATGTTTGAAGGAGAATGAAGATGAATGAGAAGAGAATGAAAAATTAAACAGGAGAGTTGTTTAGCAATTGAAATTGGCGTAAGGGAGATCAGATCATGGGACCAGCAGAGGAATTCAAGGAAGAGATCAGAAAAGACACATCCATGTCTGGAAAGGAAGAATTGTAGAATCAGATGGGAAAGTCAGGAAAGGGAGACAGTTATACTGAAAGTAGTAATTTGTGTAGGAAAGAAATCCACAAGATCTTATTTGGAAGGTGATATAGAAGCATAACAACTTAAGCATTTCATTTAAAATAGGTTCTCTTGCATTATGTAGTGTGGATGAAAAATCTGCACAGCAAAAACCTAGAAAAACCACCACCTGCTAGATATATTTGCAGACTTCAAACTGGCATAAATATGAGAACAGTCTGCAGAAGCTTCATTTTTAAATTAGAGATGAAAGAAACCTATTAGGTTGCCCAGTGTATTCCCTTGCTGATTATTTTTTTTCCCTACTATAAGTTCTCCTGTGCTTTATCCTATCTGCTGTCAAATGTCTCCAGGGGAAAGACTATTTTCTTAAATCTTTTCTCTCATGAGAACTGACTAATGCATTCATTTTTCAGCATTAAAACTGAACAGTGTTTAAATGTTTTTATTAGCATAACTGATTTTTCTTTCTGGTTCATGGTCACAGAAAGAAGATGCTGTATCAGACTCTGTAATGGAATATATTATATTTAAAAGTATAATAGATCAGGGAAAGTGAATGGAAGAAGGTTTCCTACTGACTTTGCCATCCCTGATCACCAGTTTTTTTGCATGATTATTACCAAGCCCATCATATTTAAACTGAAAAATGGAAAATGAATTCTGAGTATAAACAGTTTATAAACACATCTGCAGGTTAACAATGCACATTGTGCAGATATTTCCTGTGTTTATCCTGATTCGTGTAGCATAGGGATGTGTCAAAGGCAGGTCAATTTATGTCATTTTTTCCCTTCTATCAATGTTGTCTGCTGGGCAACTAAAGATTTATTTAATTCATTAGTAAAGTGAACTGTTTCCTGGCAAAAAAATAACAAAATAAAAAAATATTCAGCTTGACCAAATTCCTCCCTGATAAGTTCACTGGATCTAACAGGGATAAAGCAAGATGAATTTAATTCCTTTGTTGATGACTGTTTTGACAACAACACTGTTCTGATCGTTTTTTCCTGTTGCAAAGAAAAAGCAATTTACTTAAAGCGGATTAAATTACAACTGCTAGTTTAAACTGAATTTTGTTGTCAAAGTATAGAATTTATTCTCTGAAACATTTCGCTAAGTAATGGGACCCAGTTTCTTACTCTGATTGAGAATAGCTGTACAAAGATGATCAGACTCTGCTATTTGTTTTCGGAGTCTGTTCAGGTCAGAATTTGCCCATTTAACATCTAAAATGACCTGTAGAAAGTTCTCCAGTGAAGGCATTCGTGTCTTAAAGCTTAGGCGTTTGGCTTCTGGGAACAGTATCTGGTATTAGCGTAAGTGTGGAAATTCCTTAAGGAGATGCATTTCTTCACAGCCAAGTACTCTAATGGAGCACTACATGAACCCCAAAGCTTTTGTGGTCATGAAACAGACCATAAAGGCATATGGGGTTCAGGACTGATAACTGTTGTGCAATGTTCTCTTTTTCTGTTCTTTGGCTTTTTTTTTTTTAAAGAAGTTCTCTCTTTTCTGTGGGAGTCAGACTGTATGTCTGCCAGGAATAAGATTCATTTAGAAAAGTAAAAGCTTTCATGGGTATCATCTAGGAATGCCATGCAGTCTAGCTCTAAACTTCACATTTGTCATCCCCTGGCTACATGACTACCCTGTATACTTCACTGTGCAGTCAACATCTCACATAATGTTCCTCTTCCACTTCACCTGTGGCTGTAAGTAATACACTTACCCCCAAATTATGCCATGTGCTAATACCCCAAACTTTGAAAGAATTATGCCATGTAGAGCACTTTTTTTCTGCCTCTGTTCACAGCCCTCAGTCCTTTTTGCATTGTATTCTTGTAGCACAGGGGGAAACATGGGTGGTGAGGATAATACATGGAATAAAGTCATCCGTCATGCATTAAATTTCCAATTACATGTCTATTGTATTTTTCTTAGCAAGTGGTAATAGTACTTTCATTTCTTACATTTTAATCAAGATTCCAACCTCTTTCATGACATTTGGCAATTTCACAAATGTGTTTGACCAGTGTGAATTGTTTTCCTAAAAAGTAATAATAGCAGTTGAATCTCCCATTTGACAGGGTAAGTATTACCTTTTGGATAGGAGCTAGGCTTTCTCCTAGCTAAATGGCTGCTATTTTGATAAAGCACTCAGTGTCTGTGTTCTGCAGGGGCTTAAATGTCTTTTAGTGTTCACTCTCTGGCCGTGTACAGCCATAACACATCTTGTGTAAGAGGGACTCAGAAAATACGAGTCAAGCTCTTCTGTTACTCTGACCAGAAGTCTACATTATATTCTCCACATCATGGTTACTCTGGTTTGTGATAAGCAGAATAAGCACCCATACTCATTTGTACACTCAGTCTGTAGAGATGGAATGTGGAGAGGAAATCTCTAAGAAAAGAAAGGCCCTAATCAATTCTTTATTGATCAAAATTCATCCTTCGAATTTCGAACTCAAAACATTTTTACAGCATGCAATGCTGTCCAGCTAAACAGGTACTGGCTGCATGAGTCGCTACAGATAAACCGCTGCAAAGCATTTTGCAAAATTCTCTTTGCTGGTGAAGAAGTCTTAGAACTGGGAGCAAAGGGCACAACTGTTTTGTTCTGAAGCTCCAGATTTTGAACTTTTTACCTGATTCTCTGTAATGTCCAATGTATCTGTGGTTGTGGATATACATATGCCTTGTTTCTGTCTTTCTTTCTGGACTACCCAACAATTTTGTCTGAGCAGCCATATACAATACTCTGCTCTGTGTGTGTTTCTAAGTATGCACAATGCCTTCAAGCTGGTTCCATGCAGGAGGAAACAATATTCCATCAATGTTCCTTCTCTGCCTTGGAAGTAATGAAGTATTTTAGGTATGATAATAAAAATTTGAACAAAATGGAAAGTAATTTACAACGTATTTTCATATATGAGTTCTGTTAATTTCTTTGCAATGAGATTGCCACTTAGAAAGAATACCATTCAGAGAGATTTGTTATAGCTATACTACAGCAAATATCAAGATAGTATATGTAAAATTTTCTCACTCATTTTTTGATTTGACTTTAAAGCATTCCACAAAATTTCTAAAATTTTGGCTGAGCCACTGACTGTTGGCAGTAGCAATATTAAAGTAGACAGAGTAATGTACTGCATATTTTATTTAGTAAAAGCAGTCAATTTAGCTTCTGTTCCTCTCCAGTAGTAAAAACATATGACCAGTCCAAAGATAATAAATAATTTGAAACTATCTTCTGTCTTTAGAGAAAAAGGACCAAATTTATTGCCTGTGATTTCCTAACTGAGTGGTTATACAAGTAAGTTAATTGTGGCTTTTACTATTAATTATGCTCAATGATTCAAAGACATTAATTTGCAAATAGAATAGCTGAAATTTAAATTAATATGAGTTGTTTTCTTTTTTTTTTTTTTTGTTATCAGCAAGAACCCAAAGAGGAAAGATGAGTCATTCACAGAAT
Organism: Haliaeetus leucocephalus; assembly: GCF_000737465.1. NCBI lineage: Eukaryota > Metazoa > Chordata > Aves > Accipitriformes > Accipitridae > Haliaeetus > Haliaeetus leucocephalus. The sequence goes on from NW_010972731.1 coordinate 1,163,091, forward strand.
TCTTTTCCATTCCTTTTGTTACCAACTGGCTAAAGGACCAGTAAGTTATAGCAATACTCAGAGTAACCTTTTCTCCTTTTATTCTTTTTCCTCTGCTATTCCAAAAAAGTAATAGAGCTTTGATGCGTTACAATTGTGCCCTCTAAATGCCCTTTACTGCATGCAACAAAGAACTATGTGGTGCTTTCTAACCTGGTAGTCTATTAGTTACAAGGTATTTTGTACCAGAATTGTTCACAGAGAAATTAGTTTAACATTCTCAAACATTTTAATTGTAGAATGCAGAGCATTCAAATAATCTGGTAGTATTATGAATGTCTTTGTACTAAGGAGCAAAGCAGTGTTTTCAATGTTGTTTCCTACTATGGATATCTTTGACGATATATAGTCTAGAAATTCTTCCTCTAACTGTAAGCAGCTGTTTTAAAAATATGTGTAATAATCCTTCGCATCAGGATGCATTTTGGCATTTCTGTAGACATTTATGACTTCGCATCTGAGAAATGAACGCTTGTTTTGGCAGCCTTAATCATATATTCCTTGTTATTCCTGTAGAACCAAGCTACACAGTAGTTTTGAAAGCAGTGTTACTGTCCTTGAGACTGCAGTTTGTTTTACAGTGTAGCTGTTGTATGAGAAAAGAAGAAAAGTAAAGTGATAGTTCACAGTGAGAGAACAATAAAATTACAGAGGTCAGATTTTAAAGAAAATTTTCAATTTGAAAACTTAATTGGAGGCTAGGTTGGTGGTCAATGAAAACTTAGAGATTAATATATTTGTAGGTATGTTTACTTCATTACACTATGTAAGTAGAAATTGAACTTTCTTGAACTCTTGTCATGTGAAACTTAGGACCCTTGAGTCACTGATCGAGCAAAAGGAAAGCTCCTTGACATTCACAGGACTTTGGAGACAAGCTGGTGATTGTGGCATGAACAGTTGACTTTGACTGTCTTAGAGGTAGTCATGTGGTCAAAGTTGTGTAGGAATTTTCGGCAGTAAGAAATGAACATCTTCGTAGTGATCCATTTCATCTCAACTCCAATAGCTCCAGGTACCTGCTAGTGCATCATACTGCCCAGCTGCTGTTGTTCAAACCTACCACTGGTGGGACACTTCTAACAGTTTCCTTCTGTAGATCGCTAGGTCTTGCCAACAAGATTCCTGTTTAAGACAGTGAATTTTGTAGTTTGGAAACATTAAGAACTGCAGTGAGGTTGTCATTCTCATTCTTAAGCATACCAATGAGCCATGGGTTAGTAAGGCAGTTTTGATACCCACTGAATTGTGAGGATGGGTATTTGTACCTAAGATAAATATACAAGATCACAGTTTTACAAATGTTTATCTTGGAAGTAAAGCTGACCTAAATGGTTCCCTGCTCTCTCCTGTTCTTCACCCCAGCCTGCTTGTAGGCAACCTAATATCACCCCTGTCTGTTTGGTAGTATTCTTGGTTATTCTGATCAGGGACCTCCGAGTTAGAAATGTCTGCCAAAATGGAAGAGTAGGGTTTGTATAGCTATTTAAAATATAGATAATGTCTCCAATCTGGTTCACCTGGGAGCCTGACAAACCTTTGTATTGGCACAAATGAAGGATTAAAATGAAGGGCTCAGGGCAAGGTGAAGAGAACAAATGAGCTGGTAAGATATAGAGGTGGTGGCAGGAACTGCTTAAGTCAGCTTTGCCAACAGGAGAAATACACTGTGGAATCACAGCCTGAATGACTCATAGCTTCTGTTAGTAATTGTGCTCCTAAATAACACAGTGACAGCTCCACAAGGACACTCAAGTGTCAAAGTCCTACTTAAATTGATATACACTTGATCTTAAATCCTCTAAACAAGTAGGCCTTTAAAAATTATTATTATTCAAATTATTAGTAAAAAACAACTTTGTGTGAACTTATCTTAAAGTCAGATTTCTTAACAAATATTGCTTATGAAGTAAGCATTATTAGAGCAAAGTGAAAGATTGCAATATTAAATAAGAATAAAAATGAGAGAATTTATTATTATGTCCTTCTGGATATGTGAAAAATAGTTTATTATTATATGCTTCCAGATATCACATTTAAAAGGTAATTGATTCTATGCTTTTTATTGTCATTTCCATTTTTATTTGTAAAGGAGTTTTCTCTTTTTAACAGGATTTAGGAATATGTAAGAGACAATATACTAAAAAGTGCTGGTCAAATTTTGATGGGAAACATCCTTATCCCAACTGTTTAGATGGTATAATAAAGAAAAAGAAGTAAAAAGTGTTGCTGCAAATTTAAAGGGTAAATTCTTGTGTTGCTTTTTCAGTTAGTGGTCTAAATTTGAAAGGCATTCTGAAAGGTCTGTTAAATAAGAATACATTTCTATACTGTGCAAAGCAGTCTTTGTGCTTAAAAAAACCCCAAAAATCCAAAAGCAGAAAAACCTAGAGGGATAAATTTTTGTTCTATCAGAGATCCAGCTTTTTTTAATATATTCCATACTTGAGTATGACTTTTTTGGCTCTCCTCCAGTGCCTCCAGTTTTTTCTTTGAAGCTCTTTTTTTTTTTTTTTTTAAAGAATAGTCAAAGCCACAGTTTTATGAGTCTCACTCTCTGTATGATGTGTTTCTAAATGAGATCTTAGAGCCTACTTTTCCTTTATAAGGAGATCCAAATGCTGCATTGGTTTCCAGAACTTTAAATGCAAACATCATACCTTCAAAAGCTGGTTACTGTAGGTGAGGGAGCCTGTAAAGTTTGAATTTGTTTCCAGTATTAATATTTATAGTAATTGCTGTGACATCAGTAAATAAAAGCCTCAGTGTAGTTACCTTGTCTTCCACTGGGTTCTGTATATTGCCAGTAGCACTGACACAGTGTTATATTCCTTGGGAATCCTTGATTCCTGAAAAAGATTTCAAAAGCAATAGAAGGAGCAGCCTCAACACTGACTGGTAATCTACATTTCGTATCCAGGAGAACACAAACCGTTTCTGTTGTCTTAAAGGACAGCTGTACATTTCAGAGGACAGGAAACTGGAATTTTAGCAAGAAACTGACAAAGTTTTTTGGAAACTTGCTGAGATACTTACTGATGTCCCTATTCCTACATTCAAGACTGCTGATATAGCCAAGTAAAGTAAACAGAATTAGAGCCTTGAATGTTTTGTACTCCTATAAATATGCTAACGAGCAACACAGTTGCCTTTTGTCAGCATTTTCCAGTGGTGTTTCTGGTTGAATAGCAGTGAAGCTCATACCAAGCTGTATGTACTGAATCAGGGACAGGGAAAGAGAGTGATCTGTGTTTATGCCCTCATCCTCCTTAAATTTTACTTTCCTGGCATAGACAGGCTGAGTCTTTATTTTGAGTATCATGGGAGTATCATTACCCAACCTTCTTTAGCATATTAATGAAAGAAGTATGAAGAAAACAATAAAAAACTTCCACTGCTCTGAAAAATACTGATATAATAGTTTACTGTCACATGAATTTAATAATATGACAGTATTGTTAAAGTTCACCTTTAACCCTTACATTCAATGAAAGAGAATGGTATATGGGTCTAGGTTAAGAATAAACGTAAGTATTAAAGATCAGTCTTTGCATGCATATTTTACATGGGTTACAGGAACTGAAGGTGTCTTTTCTAAATAAACATTAATTCACAAGAATTTATTTATCTGCATTTTTCTCATTTTCTGCATAAAGGTATTTACTTGATGCTCAGTTCAGAAGGACATATTTCCTGGTTTAATCTATGTGTCTGTACCAAAACAAATGTGGAGATACAGAGAAAATAAGTTTATCATGGCTTTAACAAAGTGGACAGCTAAGATATATATATAGAGAGAGAGATATATATGTATGTCTATAAATTATTAGTAAATCTGAAGTAGTGGCTTTTTGCCAAATATCTGTATATGCATATATGTACATTGATTATTTTTTTCTCCCTCCCCCCCAATATTCTAATTAGGTGAAGTCTGCTGGTCTCAGCTGCCTTTACAGTTGACTTCATTGTCAGTTCTCAGATGGCCAATAGGGGTAATTTTGCATGGGTGACTGATTTCTTTCTTTCCATAATGTGCCCAGTTTGTACAGGCTTTGCTTTCTGCACACTGCTATATTTCACTGGTTTATCTCTAACCCAGCCATGTTTAGAGTATATTTGATTTGCATTATGTTTTTTCTTTGATTTTCTTCAATAATTTGAGCTTGAATTTTTTTATTTTTGGGGGGAGGGGGTGGGTATGATAAGCAACACATTTAATTGTAATAACAGAAAAGTCCAACAAATATATCTGTATGGATGTTATTCTATGTGGATGCAAGTAAAGAATTGCTATTCCAGTAATGTGGCAGAATTCAAGTTAATGAAGGAGAAATTTTTTACTTAAAAAACTACAACTGTTATGAAATATTTATATTGTATAATTGTGTTTTATGAGGTTAAGGTTTTATGGCTACAAATCCTGATGCAGTGTTGAAACTTGCCTTAGTTTATGTAAAGATTGTCAAAATGGCAATGAGAAGATTGAAAATGTAGTAGTGGTTTGTGACATCTTCCTAATGCTGCTGTTAGAGCACTATTTGGAGACGTTTTGCTGCTGTTAGTGTTTCATGTTTACAGGATACGAAGTCTGATCTGAAGGACACAAACATCCATGGAAATTTCCCTGTTGACATGAGCAGACTTTGGAATAAGTCTGTGTTTGGTTTCCTCTAGTCCAGGACCACAAGCACTCTTACAGAATACATAAATATTGGTCCTACAAAAGAGAAAACTGAAGCAACACATGGTGACTTGCAAAATATGTAGGAAGTATGCAAGCACAGAAGGAGGACTGAGTTTTATCCTTAAAATGGATAGGTTCTCCACAAGTAGAGAGCATCGTAAGGGGGAAGAAAGCCACTATAGTTTTCAGACAGAACTTAAGACAAAACATAACTGGTCTTTTATTGTTTTGGCATGTTCTCACTACTAAGACTTCTGGCTGTGCTTCCTCTAATTCCTCTCGCATTCTTGTTGCCATTCACCTGTTCTGCCTCATTCTCTGGTCTGTTACATGGCTGTGCCTCCCCACTTATCAACTTGCTCATGTTAGTTCCATGCTATCTTTTGTTTTTACCATGTCTTTTCTTCATTATAAATAGATGAATAAGTATATAAATAGTTTGTATGTGTTAACAGTTGTATGCATGTTATCACTCTGACTGCTTTGATAATACTTCTGAGTGTATTTTTATAGTTTTATTATACTGTAATATTTTGCATCTTTTTTTGTGGGGGGGGTTGGGGTTTTTTTTGTTAAAATTGTGGCTGAGACAAAAATGAAACAGGAAATTTGAAAGTGAAATTTTTTGTTTGTTCATAACCTATAACCTTTATATTTGAGGATATTCAAAATACAAAAGTGTGTTCAAAAGACCAGCAAAGCAGCGGAAGATGCAGAGAATGGAGGGGGGCAAAAGGTGTCAAAATATATATTTTTTTATTATTATTCATTTAGCTATTGACAGTATCAAGGAGCTTTTATTTGGAGAAGGTGATAGAGAAGAAGAGTTCAGACAGTTGCAGGAGTCACACTTCAAAATGTCTGCTTGTTTGCACTTTCTTTCTTCAGAAGATTATATTTGGTTATTCCCACATTCACAGTCCTTCAAAAATGTGCCCTCCATATAATGCACAAAAATGTTTTCTTATCTGTTGTAAGGATTTTTTTTCTCCAAATACCTTTCTCTTATTCTAGTGCATTTAGATTACTGCGAAAGAAAAACAGTAGTTAGTAATTTCTTTCTGACTGTTGTATAGTTGTATTAATACTAAGAGTGTTATGAAGAAAGGTCTCAGTGCACACTCAGTTTGGCCTGTGAAAATATTCCAGGGTATTTTTGTCAAGTGTCTGTGGGAGTATTTCCCTGTAAACCTGTAAGGCTTATACAGTGATAGTGTAATATGTGATTAATATATCTAATTGGTTTTAAATACCAGGTCCGATAAATCAGTACTTCAGTGTCTGATTGTTTATGAACAATCTTTTTCCTGCTTTTTGGGTAAATGATCTTAATAGTATCTATAAGCAGAGATTTTTGAGACATTTATTTTGAATCAAAACAATACTTTTTCATTGTTGCACACTTTCGCAACTCTGGATAGGCATGTAAGAAGAAGGACTTAATGAAGACAGATGCTGCTGTAATATTTCTAGATTCTCTGAGTAGGAATAAGAAATACTGAAAATATAAAAGAAAACTACTTTGAAAAATTTCCAGAACAATTTTTTTGGTTGTTCAGAGCAGCATCTGAATTCCAAACCAGACTTTCTCAGAATCCCTTTTTTAAGAGTTACGTACATCATCATGGTCATTTACTTGCATGTCTTATATTTATCCCTATTCTTTAGTCTGTTCTTTTGTCTTTTAGATTATGAATTTTTCAGTGACTCTGTTGTTGCCTGTGTTCATACATGATATAATATTCAAGAACAATAACCATCACAGTCAATTAAAGGTGAAGTGGTTGTGGCTGTTTAACTTGGCAGTGGCTGTCGTATTGAAACTTACAGGTCTCCAGAAGGCCTGATTCTTGTTATTAGGGTTGCTTCAGTATTTCTAGAGACGAGCTTTCTAAAACCAGAGAGAAACCCTGATCATTTGTTGACTGCACCTGGATATTCCACTGTCACCTGCACACCATCTGCCCCAGGCCCTGATGCTCCCTGTAGCTAGCACAGTGGTCCTGCAGGCAGCTAGCTGTAAGGCTAGTGGTTAAATTTGGTGGTTGTCTGTTACTCTTAGGGAAGAGATTTGAATAAAAAGAGCAATTACAAAATCCTGAATTATGCATAGTGAAAATTTTGCTTGATTAATTTTTTTCTTAATATTTCCTTTTCAAGGAAGGAGTCAGACCTTCTGTTTCTAGGACAGGTTGGGAACTTAATGACAATTGGGGTTTCTGGACATTACTGTGTGAAAATACTAACTGTATACAGTGTCCATCAGCGTCACTACAAACCCCCAAAGGTTAGGTTGTTTATTTTGGTGACAAGATAATGGAGGGCTTTTTTGCCCCCCTTCTTGAGAGTTCATTGAGAAACCCAGCTTCTGTCCATGAGGAAATCAGATACATGCCTTCAGTAAGAACCTTTTTCAATACCTCATACATTTATTTAATGCAAGTCTGTATATCTTCTGGGTACCAAATTCTACCTGCATAATGTAATATAATTAGTATCTCACATAATCAGGATCTGTACGAGTTTGCTCAGAAAGGAAGAAACATGTTTTTGGAATTTAACTTTCCTCTGGTCAGTGTCTACTTTATTCAGATTTGGTAAAATACAGTACTTAAGAAAAACTTATTTTACTGATGCTCTTCTACAGGTGCAACTTATGTTAAACAATCTATCTATATATTAAAATAGATATCAATATGTTTAATGTGTGGGCTTTTAAGATTGTGCATAATCAAAGACTAAATAAGCAGAATATAGTTAGTGTACATTTTACTGTCAGTTTTAATCTTCTTGGAGGCATACAGCTGTCTTCTGCCACATATGACATATTCCCTCTTTTCCTAGTTCACTGCTGAGGGGTGATTGCCTCTGCTCAGATGCTATTTTTATTTGACCCGAAGCCAATTGCGTATATTCTCTCAGACAAGAGTGGACCTGGCATGACTTCTCTTCTTTAAAGCTGCCCCATTGAAATGATTGATGTTTGCCAATGACTGTCATACTGAAAATTAAGTCCTGTTCTTGCTTGATTTTTATATTGGTTTCTCAAATTTAGTGTTTGATTACGAACTAGACATTTTTACAATTTGGAAATGAAAGCTTATGAATGCTAGAGTTGCCCTTGCAGGCTGGAAGAAATCTCAATTTGTTCTTTGGAGATGTACTCATTCTTAGAGAAAGTTCTATGTCTTTGATAGAACTGCTGTAAAATATGTAGGTCTTTCTGTGATTTTCCCACTCCAAGTTTTGGTTTTCAAAAAGATCAAAAATAGAACAGAGGATGAAAGCCTATCAGCCAAACCAGCACAGTCCAACTTTGTATTTTTAAGTGTGATTATAAGAAGCTGGTAGCTCAGGAAGCCTTGCTTGTCCAGCACTTATGATGTCCCTTGAGCAGTAGAAATGCTAATTAATGTTCACAGAGCTAAAACTGTTTAGCTTAATGAAGAGACTTATTTTTATTTTTGTCTTATTTCTGCTCTTCCAAACAGACCAAGGTTTTAATTCACGTTGAAACAAATGTAGGCCAAAACCCAACTGACATGATGATGAGACCAATTTAGCTGAGTACACAGACTAAAATGGTGTAGTCAGTGTAGCATTAGATAATAGTTAAGATTGTGCTCCAAGTTGAAATGCTCCTTCAGTGAAGACAAGCCCTAAGAGAAAGACGTCGGAGAGCATAGGAAGCTTACTAGGGCAGAGACTAATATGAATGAAATTAAGTGAAAGGAAAATGTAACTGTCAAGCCTCCTAGCTTGAGCTGTAATATACTGTAAAATAAATTTCCAAAAGAAATGGCAGAAGTAATGTTTTAGCCAGAAAATGTAAGACTGCATAAATAGCTTATTAATTGATGGTCTTTGCAGTATATGTGTCTTTATAGTATAAATAATATAAATAATGTTCCTGCATGGGTTGCACGTATCTGTAGATGATTGCTGCATCCAAATTCATAATGTTGTGGTCTTCCAAGTCAAAGCTATGTTCAGTCTGTTTCCCATGCAGGGAGAGAGGCTCTTAGCGCCATTCTAACACTGCCAAGTCTGCTGTTTATAACTGGTATTTTCATGACTTGCAACATTATTGCCCTATAGCTCATTAACTTTAAATTACATGTGTTATGAAAGAAACTATATAAATGAATTTTGTCTTGTCCTTTCCGATGGATGCTTTCTGATCATTGTGTGAGAGAAATAGATCAACATCCATAGAAAATGGCTTTTGAGAAGCAAGATTTGGTACAGTGATTTGAGTTTTTATTAGTGATGGCTGAATTGTAATTATAGTTGAGAGTATTTCCCATTAAAATTGGTAGCAACAGAATCGCCAAACATGCTTTCAAATTACTGTATATTTTGGCTGAAAATTGTTGACTTCACATATGTATTACTTTCCTTTATCACCAAACAATGTGTATATGCTATCAAAACTAAAATTTCAGCATTTTAAGAACTTGTTTAGACATTACTAAACATGGATCCATGCTTATGCAGATATAATAATAATTACTTTTTTCAGTACATTTTAAGTTTAAGTGAAATCATAATGTAAATTAATGTACTAAAATATATTTATATTCTATGTATTTAATAATTGTTATAATCATTAACGTCATGAGTCTGTTCATTGTTGCATGCATACTAAAACCTCCTCTGCTTTACAAATGGCACACCTACTTCTCTCGCCCCCCTTCAACCGCCACCCCAAACCTTACCATAATAGTATGAATTTGCAATCCATGTAGAAGAATAAGAAAGATTACTGTGCTGGATATGCCATTTGTATACTATTGTTTTAAAGAAGAAATGATTGTAGCGTACGTAACAGAATATATTTTTAAAGGAGATATTCTTTGCACCTTTTATCTTTGGAGCAGTAAGAAATTGTATCTTTCAAGCTCCTGAACAACCTTTCTCTTTTTTATAAAATATACTGTTAGGGAAGAAAGTATTTTACATTTATAGGCTGTTTGTTTATGAAACATTATTTTTTTTTTTAAGTCCTAGGCCACCAATTCCTCTATCTCTCCTTCTATCAGAAGAAGAAGCAAGCATAGTAATTCAGTCCTTCTGGAGAGGTTATCGGGTAAGAGTAATCTATAATTATTTTGCTTGATGTTGAAAACCGTAGGACTGTGAAGGCCCCAGGGAAAATCCTTACATAAATTTTAAGTAGGGGATACTATAAATAGCTGCTGAGACCCCCATGGTTCATTGGCTTTGGATGTTGCTCTGCCTTATGCCTAGTGACTGCAATTTTTTCACAGGCATTTACACTGATGTAATCTCACTGTTTTCCTCAACAACAGAAAATCTGCAGAAATTCAATTTTCAGAAGTACAGTTAACACTGAAGAATTTTTTTTTTTTTTAGTTGATCTTTGGCTAGTTGCTAAAGGATGAAGTGTTATTTTGCTTCATGCAGGGATATGTGAGTGCATGCGGAGATGCACAAGGAGAATTGGTGAGGTCTGTTAAGGAATAAAAGCATACAGAAACAAAGGACAAAAAACTGAGACCTAGAATGAGACAGGAGATGTAGGAGAGGCATGAAGGCTGTTATTCAAGGAAAGGTAAAACAAAATGGCAAGCAGATGTTGCAAGCCATACTAGTAATACAACACTAATGCAATCCCCAATTTAAGGGGGAAAAGCAAGGCGCATAAAATAAATACAAAGAAAAATTGGCTAATACTATTATTTTGGAGGGTAACAGCCATGCTAACCCTAGGGTATGAAATAAATTATTTTGAAAATCCTGAACAGATTCTGTCAAATATTTCTTTGAAAGGCTCTAACACCTTCATGCCTTGGAAAGAAATGGACTTGAAATTCAGGTGACTTTGGTGACAAAGAAACACCTTTGACTGCCTTTATCAAAATTTAAGCTTGTAAATAGCCTCCAGATATAGCAGTAGTTTCGTTGTGATGGACACTGAGACATCTCTGTCTGTACATCAAGTGTTCTTTAAATAACAATCAGTATATAACACTCTGTTAAGTTCTTCTTTACTACTTTTAACAAGCATGAATATATGAGTGGCTGCTATAATGTGCCATGCAGCCAAAGATAATGAAATACCTTGAAATGATCTTCTTGACTGATAGATTTTTGTGATGCTTTCTCGTTGTTCATTTTCCTTTATTTTTCTTTTTTTAAACAGAGTTGGCATTGACACTAACATTAATGAGCACTGACAATACCACTGCAGGCACCCTTACAGTGGAGTATCGCAAAGGCAACCATTATCCAGTAACAGTTATGTTTGCTGAACAGTGCAAGGTTGCTCAGATACCTTTTGCTTCTACCAGAGCTTCTGCAGGGCACTGTCCTTCCTTGCTATATGTATTAACTTAAAAATTTTCACAATAGTATTTATCATTCTAAACCAGTTCCCAGAAGTGAGAGAGAAACTGTACCTATAAAAAGTAGGAGACATCAAAAATAATTCAGACTATAAAATTAGCTGTTACATAGCTTATTAGAGCTGAAAGAACTTGGGTTTTTAAAAATTAAAATTAAAATTAAAATCAGAATATAAAATAAAAAATCATTAGTAGCAAGTTACTACATAGGGCAATGTGTTATCCTTGGGCTTGTAAATTAAGAGAACTCTAAGCTTAAATGGGGTTTCATTGCATTAATGTAAAGGTATATTATGAAAATTTACTAAACAATTCAGATTATTTGCTTTTAAAATAAATATGCCTGTCAGCTAACGTTGATTTATTTTGGTAATAACAACACTTACAAATAATGTCCTTTTGCATTCTAAGGATATTAGTGTGTCACTGTTTTAAACTCTTTTTGATGTTTTTCATTAACCCTTGTTTTATAATTCACAGAACTTGGAACTTTTAAACACTATTATTGAAACAAAAATTTACACATGGTGATAACATTGAATAATTAAACACAAGCACACGTACATATTTTACATGGCACTGTGATAAAGGAACAGTGTACTTCATCATTGGTCTTCTCAAGATACACTGTAAGGGACATAAAATCACATGCCATAGGTACTTGTTTGAAAGACGGATGGAGAAGGATTCTGGACACACTGTTGGATTTCAAAAAAAGTAAAAGGCTCAGAAATCTAGGCAGGATAGTTTTGTCTTTAACAGTGCTATCCCAAATGTGAACCTTGTAAGTTTTTTGTTCTTAAACAATGTCATATAAAGTATGAGAAACCACAGCAGGTTATTTTTCTCAGAGCTGTCTTCTATGGACTCAGCCCATTTTTGAGATATTTCATTAACCATATTGATCTAGGCAGTAGAGTTTATCTACTTATATAACTGACTGAGCATCGTGTCTTCTCATGATACCTTGCTTCTGCCACATCTAGCTATCTGAGTGTGCCAGTATCAAAACCACATGGCAATCAGCAAAATGGATCAGGCAGTAAAGATGTTTCTATGTAAAGGCAAAAAAAAAGCTATAGGTACAGAATATTGAGAACTTTTGATAATAAAGCATGATCAAAGCAGTACATTCATCCTTATCTGAAGCAAATTTCAGAAAAATACTTGTTTCGGTCATAATAATTAATGGCTGCCATCAACAAAGTCCTTGCTACAATCTTTCATACAAAGACATTGATGAGTACTCTGAAAATCATGTCAAGTTTAGTCAAGAATTAAATTCCAGAACAAGCAGCAGTGGAAGCTGCAACTGCTGAGTACTCTAAGGAAATCAGAAAGGAAGATGTCATTCTGAGGGGTCTCTTTGAGGGCAAGGAGAAGCAGCCAAAGAAGACTTGAGACAGGTCTGTCATCAGAATTCTTTCTCTTCACTTCTTATCATCCTCTTTTATTGGGGTTCCATTCATCTGTCATGGGCCAAGGCAGTTTTCAGTATCTGACCAAAACCCTTGATTGGCAGGTATCAATTTTCCAGGCACTTTCCCAATAAAAGATGATATATTCCTTCACCCCTCTACTGCAGAATCTGTGCTTAGTGCCATTTGTTTTATGGGGTCTTTTTAATCTTTACAATTTGCATAACTATTCTAGACTGAAGGGATTTTTCATTAATACAATTTCCTCTAGTATTAAAGTGTTATCTTTCCGCTGTTGTGCAACATGTTCTCACCTAGCATTGAAAGAAGTTTATTTTGACTAAATCTTGTAATATCATGGAGTTTAAATGGGACAGTATTATGTAAATATTGAGTGCTATTTTATACATCAATATTGCTTGAGCAAAAGTTAAATCAGAATCGAAGTAGGTTTATCTTTATATTTTACAAAATATTATTGTGCTTTTGCTATCACAATTTATATTCCTTTCCAGCAAGTTGTGGCTACTAGCAAGGGCTCAAACCCAGAAGGTCACACGAATATTTGCTGTTATTTACAGCAAGTGTAGATTCAATCCAAGTGACTTGGGTGAGAGTGAACTCTCACTTCAAAGTTAAGACCCCTTCAGCGTTTCATGCATTGCTGGTCTGCAGGAGAAACACATCAGTTGTTCGGACAAGACTCTTGACTCTCTGATTATTTGCTTGGAGATTTTTGCTGCTGAGTTGTGGCTTTTTAATCATGGTAGAATTACAGTCTGATTACAAGATAGACTACTTTCTGAGAAATTATTACAACTGTGCTAAATTATAATCCATTAAGCATATTTGGAACATGTTGATAGTATTTTGTTAAGTTCCTGTTACCTGTTTTACTGCAGGTGGCGTATCTGTGCTCCTTTTTCTTTTCTTTCACTTTTCTAAAAAATCACTTTATTCTCGGAGCTCATGTTCACTGCTTGGATTTAATGTTGGACTTTGGAGTATTTGAGTCTATTTGACTATGCCTTTATCTCAGAACCCTGTATTTTGCTATGTATTTCACTATACTGTCACTGTTCTATTTATCTAGGGAGAGTATACAGAATCTACCATACTTGCCTTTTATGTTTTAACTGTTAAGAGTTATTGTCTTCATTTTCAGTATATTTGGCCCTGTCACGGGCCAAAATACAGGTCTTGCATAGCTGCAGTTGTAAATGGACACTTCATTTTTTCAGGAATTTTATATTTAGACATAGAGGTAGTAATTTCTCTATCTTCCTGCTTCTTTTCTGTTACTGTCATTTATATGTCCCATAAGCATTCCCTTAACCCTTTCCTGTGCAGATAAACTGACTCCATGTAATAGGGAATTATGGGTTTTATAAAAGCATACATGACAGCATAAAAGAAAAAAATGTCTCTTGCAAGCCTAAAGAAACTATGCCATGTTTGGGATTATATTTTATTTTTGCAAATAGTATTTGATGGATTTAATAGAAAATGGTTTTGATTTTTTTGTATAGCTGAAAAGAAGTTCACTAGTAACAGTAATTTTTTTTTTTTAATTTTTAAAATTGCATATCAACCTTGTAAGAACTTCTTACAGCTTTTATAGAAGATAATACAGAACTATATTAGTATAATAAGATATTATTAGAGGCCTAAGAGGTATCTGATGTCAATTCACTGAGTAAAAGTCTTGCCTGTCTTTATTGATCACATAACCTTGTATTGTATTTCTGCTCTGCCAGTGCACTATCTGAAATATAGCAAGTTATCTGCTCCTAAGTGGATTGAAAAGCGCTGTGGGAGTTCAGCTACTGTCTACTGCGTTCTCAGCTGCACCACAAAGGAGAAATTCTGGGTGGAAAGAATACTTTTGATAAATAATTTATATTGGTTTAAGGTTTTGTTTGTTTGTTTGTTTGTTTTAAACTAGTGGAAAAGTAAGTCCTGCTCTTTTGCTCTGTATGTATCTCAGGAAAGTGAGACAAAACCAGAGTGTAATGGAATAGTATAACTGAGTTCAAATCACAGAGCAAACTCATTACCATATCATTTATAAGAATAAAATAAATATAAGAAATTTTCTAGAAGACTAAGTAGTCTGCTTTCTGAAAGCAAAAATGTGTCCAGGAGAAACCAAGCTTATTGCTGCTTGTTTCTACCATGTAATTCAACTTCAGCCTGAATTACTAGGACATTGAGTCCTAAAACATAATGACATTTTATATATATAACATTTAGGAAAAACAGAAACTGCATTTTTAATAGTTCTATTATAATTTGAATATGACTCTAAGAGAATAATCACTTAACAACGTCTAAGCTAATACTAGCATGTCCCTGTCCCACTGTTGTCAGAACGATGGTATCTATTCTGGATTTTTGCTCTAGCACTGAAGGTAGTAATTGTGTGAATGCCGAGGTAGACAACTGGTAACACACTGCTAATTAATCAAATCCTGCTCAGAACAAGTTTAAGTAGCAGAGTGGTAGAAGCTGTTGATGCAAAGCTAGCTCTTTCTTATATTAGTAGGATCTACACCAGTACAAAAGCAATAATAGAAGAATTCAACTTAAATTTTAAATGGAGTCGAGGCCTGTGACTCTTGTCATTTTATGTGGAAGCAGAATTATGCCCTTCATAGGGGTGATTGACTGACAAAGAATAGATATCATGTAATTCATTCCAATTACTTTAAATAACAGATTAATGGCTCTTCTGTTTGTGAAAATTGCATGGCTGGGATTGTCAGTAAGCCTATTTGCAGCTGATAGCAGGTGTGAATCAGTTTGCTGGAATAAATTTCCTGCTGTACAACCCTTCATGCTCCTCTTCTACTCTATTATATTGGTCAGTGGGTTGATTTTATAGTGTTGTGGTTTTCTAAGGGCACTAATACCCTTCAGCATAACGCTTTAAATTTTAATTAACTCAAAGAATAAGCATCTCACTGCAGTCACATTCTCAGGAGTCCTTGGTAATCAAAATGATCCCCTAATTGGCATATTTATGTTTTCAATGGGGTCTGTCAATTATGTGGGTTTTACTTCTGTATAAGTTGAAAACTGTAAACCTCTGGGATTGTGCTTTTATATAAGGCCCAGCAAAAAGGATGGATGTCACGTATTTGCCCAGCCACAGCCCATGAAAAAAATTGCATTGTCATCTTGGGTAACATGAACATAAATAATTTTAGTTACATTTTCTGTTTTCCCTTTCCCAGGTCCGCTGTGATAGTGAAGTACAAGAGCTACGTCAGTGGCAAAAGCAACTGAGAGAGGACAAAAACATTTTTAAGAGAGTGAAAGAATTCTGGACTAAGCAGGAAGCCAAAGGTAAGTGAATTAAATTGTGTATTTTAATTTTTTTTTACATTGTGTTGAATTTTTATACTTCAAGTTTCATTAAAAAATAGGACACGCAGTAGGACACTAATCCCAAGTGAGAAGATAACGTCAGGTGGAAATGCCTGGCTGTTTCTTTGCAGTCACTACTTAGAGTAAGTTAGTTGCCTGTATAGCTGAAAGCGGCAACGGAGAATACAGTACAGGGCCAAAACTCAATAATTTCAGAGGACTGTGACAATGTGCTGGCACAGTATTTCCTAGGGCAGGATCAGACCTCTACCAGCCACACTACATTTAAATACTGATTTTTACCAGATGGGTTGTAGTACAGTTTTTCTGAACTGTGGGATTTCTATCTGGTAAATGTTCTACTGGCATTTTCCTGTAGTTATTTAGAGCAGAAGTTGACCTGTACAGTTCTAAAAAAAGAAAACAAACCCAAACAACCCAATATAATTGCCAAGGGAAATGAGGCCAGATTAAGAACTGACACTGTAATTTGTTTCCTTTTTGCCCTGATTGTAGACAAAGCTTTACTGACAGGGCCAAAGTTATCATTCACTTACTGAGGCACAGTGGTGTAATTATGATTATTCGCCCAGCCTCTTTGTCTACTAATGCAGGAGGATTCACTAGCTCCTACATGTTATCAGCCTCTGCGGGCTGGACTCAAGCGTGATACATGTAGGGATGTGAACTACACACCAATAGATGGAGGTGAAAAGAGGTCATTCAGCTACGTTGTTCATGTGTTGAAGAGAGGGAAACTTAGGTTGTACCAGTCACCATTGTGTGGTCCTTCAGTCTGATGGCACTGTTGCAGATGTGTTGTCAGATAGCTGATCTTTGCCCTGAACTACTTAAGAGCATTCAGGGTGCAGTTTCACACAGTCAGTTGGATCAAACTGGGAGCTGCCAAAAAGGTTGATCCCACTCTCTGGTTCTTGCATCGGTTTTAGTGATTGTGTAACTGCACCATGGGTTTGGATCAGTGGCAGGTTTTGGTATGGGGCAGGTTAGTTTTCCACAACATTGTTGCCAGATGATTGCTGTATCTAACACAAAGGAGAAAGTGAACTGGGGGGAGAGAGGGATAATGACTTTCAGCAGCCCACAGCTTGGTTAAATTGAGCAGAATATGAGATGGTATTCTCATACCTGGTTACTGTTCATGGCTGAGGAAGTGCCAATCTCCAGGTGATTGGCAGGAGTTAAAAGCCAGGGGCAAGTCATGGTTTAGACCTCGAGCTCAGTACACAAAGGCACATCTGTCAATGCCTTCATTCTGAGCCTGGTTTTCATGGGACTTCACTGGGAAAGAAAAGACATATATTTGAATCCCTGCAGGGTGAAAGAATTTAGAATCAGGTTTCTGTGAAAGGTTTTGAAATGCTGAGTCCTGGTCAGTTAGATACCTACTATCCAGAAAAATCTACAACTCTGGATTTCAAGTGACAGAAAATTGTCAATAAGCAATCTGGAATTAGGCAGCTTAATGGGAGGCCTCTGTCCTATGTTGCCTAATGACCTAGGCAGCTTTTCATTCAGCATTGAATATTTGTAGGTCACCATTTGGAGCTCTTTCTCTTTGGTGCCTCTATAGACCATGCCATTGTTTCGTTGGTTCACCTTCAGGTGTCCAACTTCTACACATTTTAAGTCTAAGCTGAGACATTGAATACGTCCTGCTGGGTATTCACTCAAATTTTTTTTTCTTTCCTTATTCTCTATGCAACTTAACTGTCCTTTTTAATTAAATTGAGTTATTGTACTCATGCACAGATACAAAATAGGGGATTCTGGAATTAAGTGTTTGACATCCTCACAGTATCCTTTATTTTAGAAACTACAGTAAGAAAGTCCATACATAAAGAGTACTTATTAACATCACTGCTGTAGCATTCGGAGCTCATTGTAAGTGACTAGAGCCTTGCAATTCTTCAGTAACTCTAGTCATCAAATCTTGTGTGGATATTGTTAATTTCAAAACTGTCCTGCTTTTTAATAGATGATACAACTAAAACTTCCCTATGAAGCATTTTAATTATAAAATAGTCCATGCTCTGTAAATGTCAAAGGAATTAACAGAAGTCAGGTCATTAACCTGACGCACTGCAATTATTCTTTCACTTTTTATTGTGCATCCATTCTATCTATCATTAGTTACAAGTAGATCAGCCTAAAAGGATGGCATGAAAGTCCCACACATTTCCCTTTCTGCTTGCAATCTTATTTTGAAATTTTTTTGCCTAAAGGTGAAAGGAGTTTCTCCTTTCACATATGTGGAAGAGAAGTCTGTTACTAGTAACAATCATTATAACAACTGGGATTACAAAATAGCCCCTTGTTTTCAGTTTTCCTTATTTTTATGTTTTTTCCTTCACACAAAATAAATGTAATAGGCACTTGGGGATAATAATAACATTTTAAACAAATGCTAGACTCTTTCTTGTGTGAAATTCCCGCACTTCCAGATGGGCTACTTTTTATAATACCAGCAAACACAAAGTTGTAAATTGATAAGTCCTCCATGTTTTCAAGCTCCCCCACTGGCAACTCTTTGATTGCCTAAACTTCTTTTCTATTATTTTCTATTTGTACTTGCATATCTGTTGGATAGCATTGGATTTTGGGACATCTAGTCAGGGTAATGTTGCAATTATACTGTGTTAAGTTTGCTGTCAAGCCTTCTGAAGTGTATGCAGAACACCAACTAATTCTCCAATCAGAATTGGATAAGTAGGTATTTCCACTGGGTGTTTTCTAATGAACACAGCATTCAGTAGTTACAGTATAAATCTTTCCAATAAGTATCTTAATACATGGTGCTATTGTAACACAATTTCTCCTCTACTGTGTAAAGTGGAACAGTATTTAAACCCACTCTCGCACAACAGCTGTGCAGCAAACTCCAGGCAGTACTGGGAGCAAACATTTTAAATTGATTGCTGAAGTAATCCACATTTTGTCACATAACATGAAGTGAATCAGTGGCAACTTTTATCCGCTAGGACAGTGTTCACTGTTAAAAAGCTGCCTCTCTGTGCCGCCTCCTTTAATCCTCTGCAGTGCTCACCTGCCAGTCACATGCACAAGCTGGTACGACATGGTGATTTAATGTTTGCAACTAAGAGAATCATGTTAAAGTACTGCATCCACCATGTTCCCCAGGACCTGGACAACCTCAGCAACTCCTCCTTGCTTACCTTGTCCTTTACCTTACCTTTGGCCTTGCTAGACAAAGCTCTTGCACAGAGGGAGGGGTCTCTCCAGATTTGCTGCTTTCCCTGTGATGAGAGACACAGCAGCAGCTACTGAGTGGTTTTGTGGTTCGCATGTTTGCAAGTGCAAGGAAAAGCATTTTCCTGTTGGAGGTACTTTTCCTGCCCAAACAGCCATTCTGCATGTTCTCCGGGGAAATTGTGTGAGCTGGATTGAAGCTCCTGCTGGCTAGCTTCAGCTGCATCATGCTATTTTATAGAATGTGTCCAGTAAAATCTGCTTCCATTGCAGTATTGCAAGATTTATACTATATGTGTTACACCCCGAGTTCATTAGAAAATATCCAGTGGCGAAATCTGTTTTTCCAATTCCAATTGCAGAACTAGTTGGTGTTCTGGGTACACTTCAAAATGCTTTACATTCTTCCAATGTTCCTTCCCAGTGTTAGGAGTTCTTGTCATAAGAAGGAGCCTGCACTGATACTGATACCAATACAAATAGCAATAGATTTCTTTGAGTAGGTATTTAGATCCATTGAGAGGCAGGCTTATAATTAACGAAGACAGTAATGAATGACAACCTCAAAAGCGGTTCTGCATGTCTACACCAACAGCAGGACCACAACGAAAGCTGTTCCTGCAGGTTGTATTTCAGCTGTGAAGGCCCAAGCGTGAATTCAGTCTGCAGAATTCTCAGGGTAGAGTTTTTTAAATCATAAAGACAGTTAAGAGTCAGCTGATACCAAAGCTGTCCTAAAAGAGTAATTTTTCAAGAGACATTGTTTTCAAAACCTTCCTTTATGTATCATGCATGGCCTCCTCAATTGCCTTGCTATTACAGTATTATATATTGCAAGGTGTTATGATCTGACATGCTTTTGTGTGTCTGCACTGTGCTATGTGCAGGACCTTTTGATCACTGCTTCACTTAATTATGAAATGTTCAGAACAAGAAGAATTTTCTTCAGGGCAATATACATTATAGTACAAATACCAAAACTGGAAGACTGTCACAATTTTTTTTTTTGCGATAGCAGTTTGTTATAAGGGCTGCATAGATTTTTCCAAACATTTATTCATATTTATATTGCAGTTTTAATCCACAAAAGATCAGGTTTTATTTACCAACCCATGGAATTGTCTATGAGATATTTTATAGCTGAAAGAATTCATTCTGAGGAGCAAAATCATACATCACACCAGGGAAAAACTGCATTTGTGTGTGTGTGTGTGTGTGTGTATATATATGGGGTGTTTGTATGCAGTAAGTGAAGTAGAATTCTTGGCTTTAGTAGCTTAGAGTTAGAAGATTAAACAAAGTCATAACTAGTAACAGTGTACAAAAAATGATGAAAAATAAAATCTATGAGACATAAGTTGTCTTCCAGCAGACTTGACTGATATGTAAAGAAAACTTTGGCAGAGCAACCAAGGTTTTCTTCAAGTCTTTGTGGGATTTCATACCCTATTTACTATGGTTTATTAAGAATTTACTTTGGAAAAAAAAAGTGGGCTTTTTTTAAAAAAAGAAGACATAAATAGATCTGGTTTTGAAGATCTGAAAACAGTGGATCCAAATTTACTATGATAAAATTAATCTCACTATAAATTTAAAAAATAAAAGCCAAATTCTTCTCTTTGTAATACGTGTTTAATTCGTCAGTGTTAATTGTTGAAAAACTGCATTCCTGAAGGTGATGATAGAAGTTGACCTAGTAGGCTTGCTAATTCATTTTAAATGATTGAAGTTTCATGTTTGTGTCTTAGACTCTCTATTTTCAATTTGTTAGTATTTACATCATCTCATCAAGGCATGTTTTTTCACATGTTCCATTGTCCACGATACTAGTAAGAGTTACAAATGCATACTTTTGCAACTTATTTCTAAGAAATAAACCTATATATTTACCACTGTGAAAAAGGACGTATATGATAGTAGATTATTATATAATCATAGTTTACAGTCTTCCATGCATGTAAAATCTTAAAGGTGAAAATTACAAGTGCATTTTCAGAGGACAAGATGAAACCATTTTCAAAATGCTGCAACTAAGAAAAGTAGGGACTAAGGGTGGAGTGGACTGTGTCATTTGGTAGTTGAATTGATCCAAAAAACTCCTGTCTCTGAAGAAATTTAATCTTTCCATAAACTCTATTTATGTTTTTTTTCAGAGTAATGTAGTGGTAAGATTTCCTTTGCCTTCTTTGCCAATTGTTTCAAAAGGAAAAACAAATTTCCTTTTAATCACTCTCATGGAGCTTTCCTGTCATCAAATCAATTATTTTAGGACTCTAGGACACACAGCTGTTTCACCACTTCAAAGAAAGCTGTAAAATTGCCCCTTTTCAATTTTTTTCTTAAACCAGTGCAAGTTCATATTGCTATATGACATTAGCTTTCAATATTATCACATTGTTTCTGTAATTCCTTAACTGAGCTCTGCTAAGTTAATTTAAGAGTATCCATACATAAAATAGCCTTGGGGCCCAGACAGATGGCTATTTGGAAACAGCTGTACTAGTTTGAGAAGTTACCATCCAGGGGTTTTCATTATCAATCTCAGCTGTGATGCTATAATTAATTCTGTTAGTGCTCCAGCTGCTCTTATTTCTGCTATTATTATTCTGCTGTTTATTAATGTCATTAAACCCTAATTCATTGTAAAGTTAGCAAGGTTAGTTTAAACTGCTTTTACCAGTGATTTGATCTAACCCAGCTGACTTTCCGCTGAAGTGGATAGTGAGCACTCATACAATAATGAATAGCATAATGCAACTACTTCTTAACCTTGTCTTTCTGCGCACTTGGTTTAACTGAATTAATTAATTCAGTTAATTCAATTAATCCCCTTTAATTAAACCACTGAGCTCTTCACATCAAGCAGGACAAAGCATTTATTGTTACTAGAAACTCAGATGTCACAAATAAAGCATTAAGCTTCATGATCAAAAGAAAAAGAAGAAAAACATTTTTTAAGAGATAAAGCAATTTATTACAAAGTTAACTACATTAAGAATAACAATGAAGTATCTCTTAAATTTGTATATGACTCTAACCCTGTTTATTAGATGTTGTAAACAGTGTTGAATCTAACTGTAGGGGATGAATGGTGAGCTGCCAAATAGCTTTTAGAAAATGCTGACTCGAGCAGTAATGCGATTCTATTGACACTACTAGAAAGATCAGCATACCTTCCATGAAAATATCAGCCAAAGACTCGGTTAATGTGAGCTAACAGTCAGATTCTGTTTTGTTGTGTCTTTCAGGACAATGCTATGTATACCTTATTTCATGGGTATGTTTTAGGCAAAGATGTATAATTTTATGAAATATGTTTGTATAATCTTGACCAACGTGATATTTAAAAAGGATATTAAAAGGAAGTTAGAAATGTAAACCAATTGTAATTAAAAAATCCAAAAGTATGCCTAATTTATTTTTCTGGTTTCAGAAAGTGTGTTAAAACATTATTGAAACAAATAGTGAAGTTTTAGTTTTCATTAGAACACAACAAGAACAAAACACTTTGGGTGTGTTCGGGGGGGGGGAGGGGGGATGTGTGTTCAAGTAGGGACCAAGAGTATGATTTTATGGGGCAGCTAATGTGATCCAACAACTTCCCCATTAAAAAGGCAGTCCTGTCCTTCCTGGACCAAGGTTTCTGCCATCCTTTCCTTTTCTCAGCTCTAGCAATCATGGCTTCACGGTGAGTTGGTTCAGCTGGCAGATCTGACAAAGAACTGCTCTTCAGTTCTGTTCTGCTGACCCTCGGGTTAGTTTTCTGCTGGATCAGCCTGATAAACTGACTTGCCTGGTAATGACCCAGTCCTTACAACCAATATAAGGGAAATGGTGCAACAGTAACAGAGGGAAGGAAAACTGCCCATTTGTGATGGCCGCTCACTTTTAGATCAGCTAATCTGTCCTCTGCCTGCTGTGTCATGTGAAACCATACCCTACATGGTATGTCTGCTTGGTTTGGTAGGCCAGGGTATAATGTAGCCTCATATAAACCACTGATTCTCCCCCCACTTCACAGCATGTTTAAAGCATCTCTTCTTTTAATTTGTTTGTAATTCTTTATTCTTCTTTCACTGTCTTTTATACTGTTTATTACCAGTCTTGAAAAGGGATAGAAAATGTGAAAACTTTGCATGAAAATTACTTTATAAATTAATAGCATCTTGCAGGACTGTTGACCTCTTTAATGCATATGCCTGGTAAATTTATTTTTGAGTGTAAAGAAAGAGGTGTGTTTCTTTCAGCCTTTACCTAAGATCATAAAGCTACAGTATTCTTAGTTGACATTTTGTTTGCTGTACTGCTCCACTGCTGTAACATTACATTCCACAAAATGATCTATATTTCAGGTGTGATAGTCCTTACTCTTAACAGTTTCTACTTTCAGACTGAAAATGTAGAGAGAAGCATAGCACTCAAGACTCAGTTTAGTGGCTCACAGCTTTAGACTTGTAGAGAGAAAGAGAATTGTCCCCAATATAGCACGGCTGATGGGATAAATTTGTTCCAGAATATTTTACAGAATTTTTTAAAAATACTACCTTCTACAGAAGAACCAGCCTCCAGAGGATGTGAGTGAATGGCAGATGAGCTGGGGCTTTTTTTTTTTTTTTTGAAGATTATGTCCTTTCTGATTTTATTATTCCAATTTGCTGAAATTACATTAATGTAAACGTATTTAAATAGGTAGCTTAATAACCTGCATGTTATTTGGGATCATGTTCAGCAGGATGTGACACTGTGGTGCACACATAGCAAGACCTGCTTTTGATTTCATGAGGCTGATGATCTACCATGAGACTGTCTGTTTAGGAGAACTTCTTTTCCCAGTGTGCATTTATCTAGGGCTGTCCGTATCAATTTCGTCAATATCTGCAGCCTAAAACATCCATTTGAAACTGGACATAATTTGCTTCATTTTCTTGTTTTCTAGCTGGTTTCCTACATAGCTCCAGTCATATTTTTGCTTTAATGTTTCCAAGAAGAAATTGGCCTTCGCTTTTTGGTTAACGACCTGGTTAATTTGATTTGTGCCTCCATGCAGTGGACAAACCCTATCTAGTTGTGATTCTGAGCCGTGCGTTGCTGTGCAGATGCAGTATTGATGAGACATCACTGGAAATGAAAAAGTACCTGTCCTACAATGAAAGGAATTTGAAAATATTTAAATTTTTTAATGAAAATACCTAAATCTTCATTCATCACTTACAAAACACGTTACTGACATGATGTGCTGTTGGAAAGACAATTGGTTCTGTATACACTCTCTAGTACTTTCAGCTATTTTATTTCCTAAGGGCTTTCTTTTCTTCTTCTTACCTGTGTAAAATTTGTAAAATTTTATTTTTAAAAACCATTGTTCTTAGGGAAAATAGTAAAAGAAATAGATATTCCTGGGTTTATGGCAAAAACAAATGTGACCCTCTTAGATAGCAGTTCTTACAGATCAACCATAGCCTTGGCTTTGCAAGATACTTCTGTAACAGTGAATGTACACAGTTTGTGGAAAATCTAGTTAAACCAAACTGAGACAGAAATTAATCTTCACAGCAGGTGGGAGTGTGGGGGTGTGGGGGGTGATTTCCAGATACAGGAGGGAATATTCCTTTACATTCCAGTCGATTTTCAAGCTGTATTTATCCTTTGGCAGTAGGTTATTACTCGCCTATACTGAGAGATTTTAAAAATACTTCTTCCGTAGAAAGAATCTTTTCCCTTGGGAAGATGCAACCAGCAACATGCTGAAGAACTCATAATGTAGGTGTTCTGTCACTGAAGAATCCTTGAAATTATGAATGAGATTGCAGATAAAGGGGAGAACAGGCTGCATATTTTAGTAGCGCTAGAGCAGGAACAGATGCATACTGCCAAGAAGCAAGGAAATGCAGTCAGTTGCTCTTTATACAGCTGTGATATGTCTCCACCTGAATTATGAGGAAGGATTCGAAAACTAAATATGCTTACCAAGTTAAGTTGAATAGGGGAAGTCTAGTCTGCATACTTTTGAAGGATGGCTGAGTGTAGTAGTATCAAAGTAAATAATCATATCACATCAAAGCAGAATGAATTGAGGAAGGGAAAAATGTTAAATTCAGTACCAAAAAAACCCCCCAACCCAGCTACACTGTGAAACTTCTTGGAATTCAGTCCGTAAACACATAAACATATGAGTATAGTCATGTGCTCTAATGGATCCTTATTAATGGGGCCACAAATGAAGTTACAATCGCATGCATGTTTGCAGGACTGAGTAGTTTCCCAAGGAAAATATTGAAAAGGGTGTATATATATAAATGGGACATCTTACACAAGGCTTCAAAAAAAATAATTAAAATGTACTGTAGGTAATAATGCTGGATTAGGAAAAGACGTAGTGCGAATAGCTAATGGATTTCTTAAGAGACTGCACCTCTGGTTTATTTACGAAAATTCAGCTCAGTAAACTGTAAGGAATTAATTAATCAGTTTTATGTGAGAGTTTCTTTCTCCCCCCCGCCCCTTTCACCAAAGGTGGTTGAAATGTAGTCATGTTTTAGGAAGATTTTAAACAAAAAATAATTTGTTTCTAATGTCATCTGCCCTCCTTTTACTGTAGCTGTAATTCTTTAATTAATCTCATTATGGAGCTCTTGTAAGTGGTGACCTTTCCATATTCCATGGTTTTACACTTTTAATATATCTGTTTATTATATATATACACACACACACACACACATATATATGTTATCTGAAATGTTGCAGGTATTTCCTCAAATTATTTCATTTCAAACTGAGCCATATAAACAAGTTTAAAGTGGAAGGCTACTTGCTGTCATAGGACACTGCAATTAAAAGAATTTAACTCTGCTTTTTTAAAACATTACTGTATTTACAGGTATTTGGTTGTTTCTTTCAGAAAACAAGAGTGCTGCCATCAAAATAGTTTAAAATGGGTTCATATATGTGATTGCTTTTGATTTAAAAGCAAATGTATAAGGTTTCAGTTACACAAAAGACTTTGAAATTTCTTTTTTAAAAAAAAAAAAGAAAAACCAAGAACAAAGCAGTGCCGATAGCTGAGTATGTGGTGGTTTTCATCAAGCCTAACTCAAGATGCTTGAGATGTTTCTGAAAGTTTAATCTTGGCACTAACAGCTGAGAATGTAGTGATAAAAGTCATAAGACTCATGATGCAGATTCCGCTTTATTGGTCCACACCCCAGACTCAGACGTCTTTGAAAAGTTATAAAGATTACAGTAACATTTAATTTCTGAAACTATGTTGGGAATGTTTGAAAAAAAAAAAAAAAAGGAAAGATGATCATACAGATAAGCTACAAAATATGTGATCTTCTGAACTGTGCTTACACAGGCACAGCAGTGTATCTGCTAGCACAAGTCTGAACTAATCCTCCAGTACCAAAGCTGTATTTTTACCCATCACTCTGCAGTTGTTAATAATGATTTGTAATGGAAAAAAGGACAATTGCAATTTGGTGATTTTTGTGTGATTATATAATTTTTGTTTGTTTGTTTTTCTGTTTTAAAGGAGAGGACAAATTCTTCATGGGTGTTGCAATCTTTTTTTTCTTCTTTTTCTTCTTTTAACCTTTTTCAAGATAATAGTGAAAAAATGGGACCATTTTTATTGAAAATACTGTTGGGTTTTTTTGTTAGTCATTTAGATATACAAAACCAAAATTTCTATGTATAACTATGAGATGCGTTAATAGCCTGGAGAAAAGGCTGTCACCAGTTAAAACGTAAAACCTCCAAACAGTCCTGCAGCAAAACTAGACTTGAGACTTTTTTGGTTAAAAAAAAAGGGCAGGGGGAAGGCAGGGAAGGAAAGACCACGAACTGTTAGTGGAGTCTTAAAATATGATTCAGAGATTAGCAGAGAAGTGGGTGACAGATTGCAGAACATGCAAGCTACTTGCCCCAGACTCCCCTTTAAGCCCAGACTGTAGTATTAGTCACTTGGGTGTCTTTTTCGATGTAACAACTAACTTGACTTTTTTTTTTTACCTCATCATTTGTTTTAGTCTGTGTAAGAGTTTAAATTTGGTGACTTCACAGAACCTATCATATTTTGCAAGGACGAAACATTTCAGAAATAAGAGGGGCTAATGGGTGTAAATGCGGTTTTCATGAAGCTGCCCAGCAAATCTGGCATTCCGGTTTTCTGCCCATATTGGCTTCTGCCTGTAAATCCCCAAATGCTTTTTGCTGGGGACCTGCCACTGCAGAATGATTTCTCTCCCTTTCTGGTCAGTTCTTTCTATTTTCACAATTCTGTTTTTCTATCTTGACTATTTACATGGAAAAAACCCTGCATTAATCAGATGCACTGAAGATGCGCTGATTGCCTTCATTCTGGATTTTTCTCTCAGTCCAGTCATCTTCCCTAAACTGTTGTGTTTCTGTGGCTGTCTCTTCATGAAGCTCAGGTCACTGAATGATTTGGAGGACACTTGGATAATCAGTAGTAGTACAGTCTCCAGTATATCTAATTCTGTGTAGTTTGTTCTCTCCTAAACTCAGGTGTTCATGTCAGTTGTTCATCTAGTCTAATGCTTGTATCTTCCAATATTTCTTTTCTCTTTGTACACCTTGAAT
The DNA here is from genome assembly GCF_000737465.1 of Haliaeetus leucocephalus. Lineage (NCBI taxonomy): Eukaryota > Metazoa > Chordata > Aves > Accipitriformes > Accipitridae > Haliaeetus > Haliaeetus leucocephalus. The sequence continues at coordinate 1,190,801 of NW_010972731.1, forward strand.
TATAAAAATGCCATCCAGTTATATCCAAATGAATTCTTAATCTTTCTGTCAAAATACTAGGAAAGCATGGTGCATTGCACAAACAAATTCTGGTAGAGATCTTTAAGCCCTTTTTTCCCATCTCCATTACTGGGTGTTGGTGTTTGGGAGTCTCCTGTATGTCAGCTCTTGCTTCCCTAATCTGATCCTAAGTGAATAAAAAAATGCCCTGAAATTGTTTATTGTCTAACATCTTGGAGGCAAGACTAAGCATTTTACAAACTGTTGCTGCTTTGGAGAATTAGGTTTGTCCTGTCACTTTTACATATCCATTTTGCAGAAGCCTCTTCTGATGAGTGATCCTCTGACAGTTCCATTTCAGATTCATGAGTAGCAGGAATGTCTATGGGCATAATTTCTGGTTTCTTATTTGTTTGTTTGTTTAATATATCTTTTTTAATGCATCATTTTCCTATCACTAGTGACTGAAGATTTCCTGAAGTGAAAGGTTTCACTAACAATTGCATACATGCTGACTTCCAATAGTAATAGGCTAAAATTATACCCACTTTATAAAGAACTGTCTCTTTAAAAGTCAGGTCTTATTTCAGAAAGACTGCTGGTGGCTCCAATTTCATGTTCAGGCTTCTTTGGCATTTCATTGGGAGGCTAGGGTGAAACTCCTTTCTATATATATATTTTACTCTAAGCCCCTGCTAATAAGTTATTCCAATAGATTTTCTTTAATGGATTTTCATCTTCTTATAGTCTGAGTCTGTGGTATTTTTCATTACTGTTTTCAACTGTTTAAATTACTAAATGTAATTCTCATAGTTCTTATGATTTAAACAGAATAAAGAGTATGGGTGTATAAACCTTTCATAAGCCACTGTCACAAACCAGTTGTATTATACAGTAGTGTATAAAGTAGGTCATAGTTTTTCACTGTTATGCTGAAACCACCAAGTCTCAAACCAGAATGTCAGTCCTGTGCATGAAGATGAGGGAAAATTGTGTCTGTTATCCAAAATAGATGGTAAAGATGTTGGAACTTAATGCATATATAAATAGGACAAAGGCCAATCCTCAGACGTCTAATAGGAGTTTTGCAGATTTTTGAGTATTCCACTCCCAGGAGCTAACCGAAACAGTAAATCCAAGTACATTCAAAGCCAGCGCTTCCTTTAGCCATCATCTGTGCCTAAACATTGCAACACATACATGATAAACTACGTCAAATGAGCTGCATTTCCAAGACGTGGCAGACAAACTAACAGATAACTTTATTATAGTAGGAGTAGCAAGTCAAAAAGCTAACAGTTGTGCTAACCTCTTCAGAGCAACCCCCACCTCACTTCCAAGGAAATTAATGACAGTTTCCACTAGTGTTTATTACTGTAGTGATGGTTCTAGTGTCCTATGATTTAGAACACGCACGTGACTAAAGCATAGTTTATTCAGGTTCACTCTGTATTAAAAAATAAGAGTAATGAGACTGAAACATAGTGATAACAAATTCAACTGTCCTAACTATATAACCTGTATAGATAGAAACCGTAATATTGGAAGTAAGTGAGATGTGAGGGTTTTTTTTTTTTTTAACTTAACACTGTCATAGCACTTAAGGGCCTCAGTTGCTCTCTGTCTCAGGGCTTAAAACAGGAGCTGGTTTTAAAACTGTATGAAACACAGTGACCATGCTGCCAATGATCATCATTGTGTTACTTTTATTTAAATCTTATGTTGCACCTCCTTAAATTAGTGATTATGCATTCGCTGTAGGTAATTTTCACACATTCTGTTACATAAACATCTTGGGAGTTAAGGTGTTTGTCATTTTTATGGGAGCAGAATCCAGCCTCCTGTGAGAATGGTTTTCTTGGCACTGCCCTGAGACTGGCAGCAGGGCACAGTTGCAATTGCCACTGCGTAACTGGCATCCTCAGGCAGTTTGTTCTGCCCAGTTATGTCCATACGCCTTTCCCCAGCATGCAGGAAATCTCTGTAAAGAAAAAGAGATGGTCTCCATTGCAGTAGATTCACAGTTCTGCAACGGTAGGAATCTGCCAGCGTAACTGCACACAGTGACTTGGGACATAGAGGGATAAAATGGGAACTGTGCTGTTAAAGTTTTTTTTTTTTTTTTTTTTTTTTAATTAAACTGAAAATAGAAATGGGTCTTTCTCTTGCTCTGTTGAATGAATGGTAGGGCTCCTAAGACTGAAGTGGTTAAAATTCAGCATGCCATGAATGGCATGGTTGTAAGCTAGTTGCTCATATTGACATTTACACTATTCATTGCTTTTAGATACGTGTTGTTGTCTGAAAGAAATGGGCTGATTATCAGCTAGTATAAGTTGTTCTAAATTTCATGGGAGCTATGCTAATATACAAACTAAACATCTTCCTTAGGCATTTCAAAGTATTTTAAGCAAGTTAGTTCAGTTTGAGGTGTCACAGCCTGAAAAACACATTTTTCCAATGGAAATTTCTAGTGAAAAGACTTAGCCAGGCAGCTTCTTTCCCTATCTTTCCAGCTTATCTGAATCCTGAGGACATCTTACTTTTCTATCTGCATAGGAAGCAAGTATATGTCAAAAACTATTTAAATAACTGCCTGAAATCCAGATTCATGCTGACAACCTGTGCTTCCTGGTTAGTGTGATGTGATTTGAAATTGTTATGCTTAAGTAACACAGGTTATGATGAGACATGGACGCTCCTGACTAAAAGCACTGCTAGCAGCTACCTAGAACACCTGCTCATTTTAATGTGAAACAGTGCGTGTGAGCCCTGGTGGTTTTGAACTTGTTGCAATTTTTATGAAATATTTGCAAAGGCCAGCCTCATCACATCAAGGAATATTAGACAGAATTCAACACAATAGTTAGTATTTTGTATATGGGGCATTCATAGTTACATGGGATATTTAATCCACTGATTTTTCTCCTTACCAGCTGTACAAACAAAAGCCGTAAAATCCATGAGTCTTGTGCCAGCAAGACACTGAGCACATATTGCCTTGACCATTGTAGAACATAGGGCGTATCCTGCCACTGCAGTCATATTTTGGGTTTCTAAGGCATTGCCTATGTTCCTCATCATCATACATCACTTTTTCTGTATGTTTTCTATGAGCTGACGTCTTGCAGGTTGGTAGCACATTGAGCACCTTAAATTAGCACATGGGCCTGTTGCAGCCTAGTATTCTGGGTATGTACCAGGAGGATTTTGTTTGCTGGTTTTCGGTTGCATGCCTTGGAAGGGTAACTAAGCGCTCCTGAAACTGTATGTACAAAAAGGGATTTTGGGGGCATATTTGGCCTTCTTTGCCTCTAGCTAACTTTTATATAGAAATCTCCCAACAAACTTAATTGATGTGAAAGGTGTACAGTACAGATGCATCTTCTGAAGTGTAGGGAGTAGAAAACCAGATTTTTATGTTTGTAACTTAAAAGGCAGTTTGTAAAATGTTAAAATACTAACAGAGTATGACAGCTAAAATCACAGAAGTAGACTGAGGAACCAGACTGTTGTATCAGCAGAAGAAAAACATTAGGTTAAACTGTATTACAGCACTCTGAAAGAATACAGAGCTTTGAAAACAGCTTTCACTAGGGGGTGGGACATTGTACTTTTATGTAGAGCTTTTGTTCATTTAGAATTGTTTACTCCAGCAAGCAACCCTGTGCTCTTTGTCTGACTGATTTTTCCCATTTGGCAGACCCTTTGCAATCACATGGATAACATTCTTCTTTCCACTGAGACACAGAAAAACTATTCTTTATTGACCTTGCTTGTTGTCCTAAATGACAAAAATATATTTATATACTAGGTGAACTGTATGACTTCATCACTGACTTTGAAAATTCTTCAAAGCAAAAAGCTCAAAGAGCTGCTTTCATTTTTTTTTGAACAATCCAATAACTTCTTACTAGCAAACAACTCTGCCCTCAGCTACACATGCACAACTCCCACAGATGGCACTGAGAACTGTGTACAAGTATCTGAGTGCTGAAGCTGTGTCAAAACAAAAAAAATGCCATGCATAGGAGAAATAGGTCTTTTGGGTTGGGTGGGGGATTTTTATTTTTTACTTATTGAACAACAGAGGATTTGCTGTGGAAGTATGGATGTTTACTTTTTTGTTTCTGTGGATGTTTTGGAAAGTTAAGTATTTAATGTTTTATTTTATATGGTTGCAGTGGGAAGCAAATCGGAAGACTTGGAAAAACATACACAAAAACATTCAACATCTCGATTTTAGTTTTCTCACCAATATCACAAAACACAGAGCTCACGCACTAAACTTTGTGGTACTAATTTAGAAACACTCTTAGCATTACAGTTTTACATGTGAGGTGTTGTAAATCAAAGGGAGATTATGTAAGGACCCAGCATGCCAAGACGAAATTCAGTCCTAGTGTAAATGAGCACAATTCTGTTAAAACAGACGGAATTGTGCACATTTAGCCAAAAAATTTGAGTCTGTGTTTATCTTGTGTTCCTGAATGCTCACTTGCAAGCTTTTCTGATAGGGACAAAACTCTTGATGAAATAAATGGGGTTACACTCACATGTAGGCAAGTGGTAAAACTAAGGGAAAAATCTTCATTTACTATAAACTGGAGTAGCTTCACTGACTTCTGCAGAGCTGTGACAATTTACACAAATCCAGGCTCTGTTCATAATGGTCTAATTTTCAGAAACACTCTGCCTCTGCAATTCCAACTGAAGGCAATGAGAGCTAGGGTTGCTCTGCATTTCTGCAGTGGAAAAATTCAAAGGCCCTTTTGTTATCATTAGCACATGTGCTTAGAAAGTGTAAAAAAATTAAGATCACAGTGATAGCATTTTCAGCAATCTTGTGTATGTGTACTTACTTACATAAGGTGCAAGCAGAATAAAAATCAGATTGGGCCGCCTGCTAAGGAGCCCTTGTTATTTTTTTAACTCAGTCTTGTCAAGCAGAGTCTTATTTAGGCCTTTATAATTTCACAGTTAGAGAAGATACTTGCAGTTCTACTACTAACTCCATACAAGTCAAACAAAGGTCTACTTGTTTTGAATGAAAGCATGATAAAACACAGATACCCTCTAACTCTTGCTGTGGTTCAACGTAGATTTCTTCAATCACTTACTTACACAGACTTTGTCTTCACTGTTACACCAGTATCCACCCCGTGTTTTTTCCTGGTTGGTGATGCTGGCTGTTGCATCAGATCAGGAAAATCAAACCATTTGAAGAAAAAATTATCAACCTGCATTCTTCAACCCCAGCTGTATGATCCTATTCCCCCCTTTTCACAAGCACTAGCAATTGAGCCAGTACAGGAAACTGCTGAGCCAACTGGAAAAAAAGATACCACTTGTACTGTTAAGAGTTTGCCTGCTCAGCTCCTTGACTGGCTCACTGTGGATTTGATAGGTGCCAGAGCTAAGGGTAAATGTGGGAATGTGGCCAAAGGTGAAGGAATGTAGCCCTAGCTTCTAGGAGCTGGTTTCCTTTAGTTTAACTTATATTGCAAAATTGCACCCATGGTATCACCGCAGGACAATGCTGTCTGTAGCACCATTAGTTTACTGTAACGGAAAAATTTTAGGTGGATTTTAACACCAAGTTAACACAAACATTGTAAGTAAATAGTAAAGCCTTTATTCTCGTTAAGAACAGCATTTTGAAAATAAAACATTTGCCCATGCTTTACAACCTCTGTAGTTTTGTATACTTATGTACAGTCATTGTGGTACACATTGATTGTCTTGAAAATCCTTTAAAGATGTACTTAATAAGATACCAGTATGCAACAATCAGCGGAAAAAGGGTACGTTATAAAACACACATTAATACATTTAATAAATATATATTATCTATCAAAAATGAGCTTTAGCTCTCATCAATTAATAAAAAGCACCTGCTTTGTAATCCTGTAAGTTGGTAGAATAGTCCAATTGTTTTATTATAAAAGCTACAATGCTCCCTTTTGCATGCCCTTTGGTTTGACCTAAGGCATCAAGCTCAAACAAAGCCAACCAAGATGCCTGTGTTTAGACTAAAAACAGAAACACCTAGTTCTATAGTATTTCACGTACCTTGTTTATAGAAACAACTGTATATATTGAGAGTGTTCTTCTGAAGATGCTACATATTTTCTGGCAAGTGTCAAACACCCTCAACTCATCTGAAAGCAGGATCTGTAAAGTATGGCTTTGAACTTTTTTCCAGCCATTGATCAAAAGCCAGTTATTATAAATCTTGTTTTGGTAATAGTTTTTTCAGATGCTTTACAATTTCATTTTTCTGTATGGAAACACCATGAGCACATAACCATCAAGGGACAACATAGTAGCTTTTATAGTGTAAAAGCTAATTATAATTAACTGAACTGTGAAAGGCTTGTGCTTACTTACTTATTATGTTGTTCACAGATGCTCTACATTCTAGATAACTTTCATAAAAGGCAAAAGTAAACAATTTGTTTACTGTAACAAAAATATAAGTTAACATAAAGGTGCCTTTCTTCAATTACAGTTTTATTTAGGGCATTTTACATCACAGACTAGTAACTTAAAAAAAAAAAGTTGCTTATTACTAATTGTATAAAGTTGGAAAATAAAGACCCTCCTAATCTATTACCACACCTTCACCACCACAAATTAAACCCAATCCTGCTAGTTTTTAATTTTGTGAATAGTCCACATGACTAACCCAATGAGACTAGTCACATGAGTAGCAGTTTGTAGGATCTGGCCATATCTTTGCAAAAGGCCTCAAATTCGAAACAACTTCGTCAGGAGCAGGATTGGGAACTCTATTTATCAATTCAGTCACATCTAGAAAAAGAAAAAAACGTTTCTTATGATAACTATATCTTGTACAGATTTTGTCCAAGGTCTGTAAAATGTGTATTATAATTCATAAATCTTGGTTGTAGCATGATAAACTTTTAAAAAGAAAGCTGTCCTACCATTTATGCCATGGTCATCTTATATGTTTTTAAAATAGAGTTTTATGAGGTTTGTTTTTTTTTTTTAATTGGTTTTTAAAAGCAAAATTCTGCAGGTAAATGATGGTAGTAGTTTTTTTACTGTTTCAAATGATGCATCTTCTGGGTAACTATCGCTATCTTAAATACTTATTTGATCAAAGCTTTGCTTAAAACAAGCAAAATGTATTTCTAAGTTACTGAATAGCATGCAATATCCACCCCTACCCTACTTGGTTACTAAGGCCATCTAGTTACTTACAAAATAAAATAAGCAATCCCTAAAACAAGCACATGCTTCCTTTGCCTCAAGGAGGGAAGGGCAGGGGGGAGCTAACATACTCCTTTACTCATGCATGACAGAAAAACATTGCTTCTGGAAGAGAAGGGCTTTGAAATAAAACCCCATAAGATGATCATGGCAAGAATGGCAATATATATTTTTTCCATATATATACACATATATATCTGTGTGCAACACTTAGGGACTGGTCTTGCAGCCTCTGTACCTGTATGTAGACCTACTGGTGTCGAAGGGACTACTCGTGGGAGTACAAGTCTGCAGGACTAGGTTCCTAATTCAGTAGAAATGGAGGTACATGAAGAATCAGGAAGACTCTTGAAAAATAAAAAGCTTGTCTTTCTTTTGCAGTATACAGCAAGTAACTTCTCTCTGTGAAGCTACTAAGCTATTCAGTTATTTGTACATTATATTTTTTTTAGTTTGAAAATATATATTTTTATTACAGCATATGCAAAGTTTAATTGTTACACGTTTCCTATGCCCTCAAGTAAAAACAATTAGCTTTTAGTATTATCAAGGAAAGCTAAGATTAACATTGGCCAAACAGTGAGGATACAATGATGTTTTCAATGTCCGATATGTGTTAAATGTTAAATAAAGGAATGACTGCTTAAACGTAATGAAAAACCATGGCACAAACAATGGGCAATGGGAACCTTTTAAATAACCTGGAGAAAACAAAGATAAAAAGCTTTGAGAAAGTCTGCCTTATATCAACTCAAAGAAGTGGAGGGGAGAGGGAGGACTAGGGAAGAAACTACCTTAAAAAACCCAAAAACAACAACAAACCACCTCCAGCACGGAGATTCTACTAGCTAGGCACTAAAATGCACAACCACATTTAAATGCACAAACAACTGCAGTCAAGGGGACTACTCATATGAACAGGGATTAGAAAGGGAGGTCTTGACCCTATCCGCTGCTGAGTTTCTCCTGAAAGGTGGTCAGTACTTCTCAGCTGCCACCGCTTTCCTGCTTGACAGGACCAGCCCAACAGAACAGGCTGGCTCTGGCATTACAGTGGGTTGCCTTTAATCCACCATCACAACGAACTCCTCCTGGCAAACTCGAGTCACGTTCTCTCCCCAGCTAAGTCTTTGCAAAAGTATATCCCTCCAAAGTTTCACGTAATGGCTTTGTCTGTAGTAGACGTGAGAGCGCGCGGCTCTTTGCTCGCACCTGGGGTTGAGGCTGGAACAACGGGGAATCGATCCCACACGGCCGAGGAGAGCCGCCTGTGCTGGACCTACGCTTGTTCTCTCTGCCTCAAGAAGCTCTAGAACTCGCATGAAACATGCATAGACCTTTCATCCCTCCAGAACTGCATCTCCTACACCAGCTCTTTAAAGAGAAGAGTATCAGCCTACAGTGTAATGGTAATTTAGTTGCCACAGAGTGACAATGCTTGACTACACATGATGCTATGTGACTGTACAGTACAGCTAGATAATGAAGCAAACAAGGTACTTCTCATGACATTTGAAATGAAGGGAAAAGGAGCAAAATGGAAAGAAATCCTGCATGTTTTCACACTGTAGTGGCAATCTCTTGTGGCAACATTGATTAAGTTTAGGTGAGAGGAGGGTATTTTGCAAGCAACTGGCAACCAACAAAAACAGGCTTGCCTCACACACTAGTTACAGACAAGAGAGTATCTTACATTTCAGAATACAATATCCCCCTCTTCCAATTTAAGGTGTGCCTACTTCTATTTTAAATTAGGTTCAGTTTCAATTTTACAATTTTGCTTTTGCAGTTATCTTATCAGTTCAGTGGTGTTCACATTTAGACAAAATCCTCTGTAGGATTTCAAAAGCTCCTGGATGTTTTGTTGCTTTGTTCTGGTACTGTTATGGATTCCTCCCTCAAAGACACACTGCCAGGGAACAACATCTGCAACAAGGGTTCTTATTCTCTACAGCCTACAGCCTTTCACCAGAGGTGTCGTCCAGTGTAACTTGGCGGAGCGGTTGGTATCTGGAAATAAGGATAATAAACCCATAACTGAGAGATCTAGTCTGTTCAAAAATCAGTGTTATCATGCTACACGTACATGACAGCTTTCCAGGCAGTAGTTCCAGAGAAAAGTGATACAAAGAAACTCATCTTCCACCCATACAGTACTTTACTTCTCTGTAAAAACCATGACTATATATACACATTAACCTCTCATTTTACTATCTGATGTTCTCCATTAAGCTTTGTATCCACCTCAAAACAAACAAAAAAAACCCCCCAAACAAATTCTCCAGTTTCTCATCCTTGAACTGCCTTTTCCCTAAGCTGCATATTCTGGTATCAGAAAACATAGGCGTAGACTGACTGCAAAGCACAAGCCTTTTCATTTTATTCAAGTTGGTCTGTTTCCCCCTGTCTTACCCACACAGGTCCCTCTTGTTCACTAAAATCAACCAAAACTTATTTAAAAACAAAAAGACACCTGCAATCAGTTCACATTACTTGGTTTTAAATGTAGAGGTTGAGTTATGGAATCAGCTCATGATTCAAAATAAAGAAAACCCAACTCACATGAGGATAAACTGGCTCATGGGTAGATTTTTAAGAAGCATGTAGGTATGCATGAAAAATATGGGGATGAAAATTCTTCTTTTTCAACAGTATGCCTGCTATATGATATGTCTTCAAGTACAAATTACACATCAAGAGAAAAACATTTAGAAAGTCTGTTTGGCATCAGATCACTAAGCCATTCTTACAACAACCAGGCTGCAGAAAAACAGGTCTATCAAAGAATGGCATGCCAAACTATTGTCTAAGAAAGAAAAAATCAATGCTATTAACATTAAAATATTCTATATTCCTCTTTTATGAATCTCTTTCCCAGAGACGTACGCATCTGTAACTTACTTACAAAGAATTACATATATTTTACAAGAAAATGGAAAATATGTGAGAGACCACCACTATCTGCAACAATGATTGTTACTTAAAGTAATGTACTGGCCCATAAACATTTGTGTGACTCACAGCATCTTGAAAAAAATCAAGTCAGAAATTGTGTCACTTAATAGTTATGTTAAATACCTTAACACAAATTTAATTTGAAAGGGCCATCGAATATGTAGTCTCACTAAAGAACTCTGTTCACTCAAGCTACACTGCAAAATGTGAACGGCCAAGTAAAGAAATGCAAAATACTTTGTAATTACATCTTTTCTAGAGGGAAGGGAAGCATTACATGCATACTTTGCTGCCTGAATTTTCATTTATAGCTTTCCCCCCTGCAGTGAATAAGCTAAAAGCAGGTTTTTCAATTAGTAGTGGTTGTATATATCACTGCATATCAAAGATTTCTTAAATCATCACATTTTGATACTTACAGTCCCACCATTTAGCACAACTGCCATCTCAGTTGGCTGATAAACATTGCTTCTAAAAGGAGCACTAGGTCGGCTTCCCAAACTGCCATTTCGAAATCCTGCCGTTCTTAGCGCTGTGTTTAGAAAAGAGAGATCGTTCTTAGGAACACAATTAATGCTGTGCATCTCCTTTGAAATCATAAAAGTATCTTGCTTCCAGTTTAGTTATTGGGAACTTTGCCATTGATTTTAACTTTCATGCTGCCATACCAGTTTTCACATTGCTTTTGAACAGCAGTTTTTCTTATATTGTTGGGGATGGATCTCAGAAGAATCAGTTTTACATAAAATTAACTGTTTGCTGTGGAATGGGAAAAAAATTATTGCAACCAAATTTTTGAAGTTTGCTTAGTCTCATTTCAATAGGAGCTAAATGTCTTCAATCACCGAACCTTTCATGTATCTTGCCCAATATATTTTGCAAAGTGCTTACTGTATTGGTCTGGATACTGTGGGGTTAAGTAAAATGATACTACATTTTGCTTTCTATCAAATTCAGAGGACAGGGATCCAAAACATTGCTCGAGCCAGTAAGCATGCTCACAACCCCCCTGAGCATTACTTCAGCATGACTAGCATATAAGGATTTTCCAGATGTTTCAGATTATATTTACTCTGAGAAACTAGAAATATGAAGTAAATACTGCTTTCAAATAGCTTAAACATGGCAAATGACTGAAGCAAAAGAGAAGATACTGATTGTCCGTCTGAATGTTTATACCAGAAATACATCAGTCTCTCCATTAATTTTAGCACAAGTTTGGATTCAAGATGCATATTCTGAATGAGAGAGATGCATAGTTAGGGATATGCTTCTTTCTCTCTAAACCAGTTCAGGGACTGGCACATACAAACTCTCTTTTTACTTTGGGGGTAAATAACAGCTTCACTGAATTCAGATGTGGCCAGGGAACAGAGCTTATTTATCCATGCGACTTCTGTGGTTACAATGGGCAATACTCATCTGTGAGCTGGTAAATAGAAACATGCCTAGTTCAGGTACCTGGGGCAAGAATTTCCTTTAGATTTAATTCAAATTACAATTCTATACTCTGTCTGAAATCGTGAATGAGATGAAGTTTACAAGAATTTCAGCATAGACTTTAATGAAGCCAGGATTTAATATAGTTGCACTGTGTGGAACAAGATTTAAATGGATCCTACTGCCATATGCTGTCCTCTATCCACTGCTACTCCTCTCTTTGGGAGTTGTGCATTCTTCAGAAATGAAGAACAGTATTGATTTAACACAGAAATTTAGAAATCCAGCCCTGCAAATGCTCAATTGTTGACTTGAGATACACACAGACTCTCACTTGCTCTGTATTTTAAAATTAGGTATTTTTGCAGAACACTGGGAGAACAAAAGATGAAAATGCCTAAACCAGAATTATGTATTTTTTATTTTGTATTTAACCATCTCAGGTTCAGTAGTATTCTTTCTTTGTAGTTTGGCTTCTTATTGTGTTAAACATAAATGATTGCACTGGTATTTGCTGGTACACATAAAGGAAAAAACTCTTTATAATGCATACTATCATTAAAATATTTACACATTTACACAAAATATTTACACAAAATTTCCATGGTCATTTCAAAGTTATCTTAAAGAGCTAGTAAGTTCGATATCATATTGCTAAATGTTCATTCCCTACTACTGCAGTAAGTCTAAAATTCTTTTAACGTGAGAATCAGAGATGAAGCTTGTGGACAAAATACTCATTTTGGAACTTTTTTCTCATAGCATTTTTACCCTTTTTCCTTGTACTTTTTCCATTACTATTAAATACATCTACTTGCGTAGACTATGTATAGGTAAATAACAAATAGTGCCAAGAAGATTTGAGCAAATGTAGTGTCAGTCTCCTTTAACACATATTTTAAATTTTCCTAACTTTGTTTTTAGGCATTGGCTCTGAGGTCAACTTGTAGTACTAAAAGTTATTAAATGAAACTCAGTGAGTACCAGAGCTGCTTAGGCTTGCGTTTCTTGACAGCTGTAGCATTCTACATTTCACATCCAGATTTTTCATGTATAAGGCAAATTCTCTGCCTTACAGAAGTTGCCCTACTAGTGTACGCTGCACTTGAGAAAGTGCTGAGAACTCATTAAAGTTGCCTTTTTCCAGGGTTTCTAAATACTTTAGTAACATTTTTACAAGACAAAGATGAAAATAACTCTTTTAAGTAGATATTTCAACTTATCATATGAATATTAAAATCCCAGATTAGTATGTTGCTTAAATGATGTTTAAATAACTCAGTTTAAACTAGTTTTGCTTTATTAATGCTGAATGATATTTCTGGAATAGAACAGCTCTTGTTGTTATGTGTAACTTAGAGGTACATTTTGCTAAGAAAGAGATAAACCAGGAGAAGGTACACTTGTTTGAACCTATAGTTTAAAGGTTGTTCAGATTCTTAAAATGCTGCTTAAAATCTTGAAGAAAAAAAAAAAGAAAGAAAAAAGAGCAAAATTACTAAATTACTTTATACAAGTATTAATGGAAATAACAAGAATTAATGGAAAATGTGTTTATCCAAGCATGTTTTCTATTTAAAGCTAACTACTTACTAAAACAAATACTACAGTCAGGGAACTAAGAGGTGTTTTCTCGTTATCTGGTCTTCCAAAATTTTACAACTAGTAGATCTTATATTCTTGAACATCATTCTTAAGTATAATTGAAGAAAGTACCCCTCCTTTAATTTCTAAACTCTTAATGAAGAATTCTTGAATTGAGGTTAATTAAATCAATAAAAGAAGAGAGCATTCTCTACATACCTGCAGAGAGCCAATTGCTAATAGATTCCAGGTGCTTAGCCACTGACAACCATCAGTACAGTGATCTGACTTATATTAAAACTTCAGCAGCCATAATATGTGAGCTGAATATTATTACCTGTATTTACTTTAAGTTTCTACCATACCAGTAAGTTTTGTCTCCAAATGCTGTTGTCATAAGTCTGTACTTAAAGAACCACTGCAAAGGAATAATGAATCTGTTTTGATGTATTAAAAATCTATGTATCCTTCTCCCGCATACCATAGGAATAGGAATGACATGCATTTTTTACGGTAAATATTAATAAGGGCATCAGATAAGGAAATCTATTTTGTATTGTACTGTGTAAGACTCAGATTAAAACAGAACATAAATTGCACTACAATAGATACTATAATGATTTTATAGCTATCATACATCTATCCATTTCAGTAAAAAACTTAAGCACTGAATGATTAGATCAAAAAGGAGCTTCCAGTTCTTTTTTAAAATGCATGCATGAATGGGAATAATACAGAGTGAAAGATCCAATTTTGTTCTTAGATCTGCCTTAGTCAGAAATAGCTCCACTGAAGCCACTGCAGTTACCTTACTATGAAGTTAATTTAATGGGGGATGGACAACAGAAAAAAAAAAAAAAAAAAAAAAACCTTTACTGTCCATGGTGAAGCTGTCTCTGGTGCTCTGGAACATTAGTAATAAACAAACTTCTTTTATCCATGCAATTTTTTGTTTGTTTTGCCACTGCCTTTGGTATATACTCATAGAACTTAACTCCTTTCTGTTCAAAGCTTCCATACTAGAAGGAGACCTTTAAAGTTCCTGCTAAAACACTTAGAGGAAAAATGCCTTCCTGACCTGACATTGTGCCAAAACGAGAGTGCTGTTTTCCTCCATGTCTGGTCTGTATCCAGAGGAAACATCAAACCCAGAGGAAATCAAAGATACATAAAGATGAATAGGAACATGAAGTGCCTGGACAACGTGACCCAAGCCTTCTTTTGGGGGCTGCCAAAGCAACGTGGCAACTATTGGCTGGGATTCCAAAGTCCTCTTCTCAATTAGAGAGAATAAAAAGCAGTGTGACTAGTAACGAAATCCTTTATCCAACTGTGGGACAGCACCAGACCGCAACCTGCACTACAGAACACCATCAGGCTTGTGCTTCCCAGCGCTGGTCGCATAAGCCCCCCTGTGTATTTTCTCATATGTGTTAAATGTTCAGCAATGGTTTGGATCTCTTAAGCAACCAGCTGTTTGCTGGCCCCTTCAGTAATCACTCAAAAACATTTCACTGCAAATTTTAATGATGTGTCATCACACATTGTTCTTTGTCACCAAACAGCTATGACAAGGAACACAACCATTACCTTGAAACCTCTATGTATGCATACTCTGTTCAGATGTTCAAGCCTTCAGAACAAAGACTGTCTTTGAACTTGTCTATACGCCACTTTGCATTTTTTTCTCTGACAGTGTCACAAAGTGGCACTAAAACCCACTTTAATGGAAATATAATTAATAGTAATAATTTTGTTGCGCAGGAGGCTGAGCGTTTTGTAACATAGAGCACTTACTTGATTTTTTCCTGGATTTTTTGAAAATACTTCATATTAAATGTTGTTAACTGATCGTGACAAAAAATGTCATTTAAACTATTTTAAAACAGAGGATATTTTTTCCACAGTGAATTTTTTTGGCTTTCAGTGTTGGCTTTGCATTTGAAATTGTTCAATTTTTCAATGAAAAAAACTCATGCAGAAGAATAATTTTACGAAACATATGTATATTCTGTATTGCTTTTTTTTTTTCCACTTTTCCCCCCCACTAGGTGATACTTTAATGAAAATTGTAAAAGGGAACAATATGTAGTGTGCAAAATATGGCATTTGTAATAACCCTTGTTTTGAACACCTGAAAAATGTCTCACACAGACGATTTTCTTGGCTGCTACAGGAAAATATAGTCCTCTATAGTAAATTCTTACCTGCATTATGTTCATCCATTGAAAAGGCTTTGTTTTCCATGTAGCTCCGAGGAAGCTGTATATCTTCCTCAAAAGCAGTTTCACGCATCCTTGGCTGTGAAGTATCAAAATAATTGGGAGTGTTATCCTGCTGTGATGGAAGGATGGTACAGTGGACCTCTGGTATGGCATGAAAAATAACAAACACCCAACCACTGGACACCAGTGCAATAGCAAGAGTGGGATCACTCCATTTGTCTCTTCTCTTTAGCTCAGCATTACCAAAGAGGTACATAGTCATCCAGGCTACCCAAATCAGAATGGAAAAAAAAAGTGTTATAATGAGGCATACTCCATTCTTCTTCCATTTCTTAAACTTTCCACAGAGAGTGAAAAGAGAAAATCCCATGGTAACTACCATCAGGAACATAACATAAATCAAAGCCATAGCAAAATCCATTGGTTCGTAGCTGCAGGCCAACTTGTTATCTCTGACAATTGTCAGTATTAACCACTCGGTTGCAATAATGACCTGAACGAGCATCAGGCAGATTGCCACACCAGCTAGATGCCAGCCAGATGGACTCTTCCCATGTCGAACTAGTCTACGAAGTCTCCAGGCTTGAGCTAGCAAGCACGAGAAGCACAAAGCAAAGATAACTCCCCACAGAAATCTTCGGGTAGAGCACACCGTTTCATCTTCTTGTATGATGAAAGCAAACGTCAGCCCAAACAGTCCGAGAGTCCCAAAAAGAAAGAGGAAGTGCATTCCCAGGGGGCTCTTCTTCTCTTTGTCCTTGATGAAGGGCAGCCTCACCAGCAGAATCAGCATCAGCAGTAACGTGGTCAGCACACCTGCCCCCGCAACTGCCTCCACAACTATTCCCCAAATGGCATCCAGGTCGCACAGGTAAACGTACTGAGGGAGGAGATCCAGTCCGCACCCTCTAGACGTACTTGAGTTTTCAGAAGACCCATAGCTGATCACGAAGAGGAGGAAGAAACCAATGGCTGGGTAGGTTTTCATTTTTCTGTCTGAGACAACAAAAGATTTGTTTGTTTAGCTATAGTTCACTTTGGAGGATTTCATAGCAATTGGAAGCACAGCTTTTTTCAATAGCCCATTTTTACTGTTTTTTTGCACGGGATTTGGAGCTGGCATAGCCTACCCCTAGTCCCCTTTGCCGCCCTCCCAGAAAGCTGCTTTTGCCTGTTGTACTCAGAACGCAAACTGACTCATTTCTGTGTTTGCACAGATTGAAAACAACATTTCCAAACACTGCCCTTGCAAATATCCTAAAACGCAACCAGAAGAAATTATGCATCCTGTTGCAAAATAATACATTATCATCTACAGTACTTTTTTGTTCAAATTGAGGTGCTTAGAGTATGTGTAAATTGCACTGGGCCTGATGGAAGTGTAAATTGTATGAGAATTAGACTGTTTCACAGCCTTGCTCCTTTTACTGGAATAAAGGCAAAGTCAAAACCACTTTTTTTTTTTTTAAGGGTAAAGCAGTCCCAGGAAAATAAACATTGTGCTTTTTTTTTTTTTAATTAAAATCTCATTTTTATGGTCAGTCAATAGGCAGTTATAATATTCACTCCTTTCATCCAGTTCCAAAGCCCAGGTATTAGATTACATTCGCAAATGGGAATGATTGGCTAGAGAAATCCCATATTCTGTGACAGTGGTGCACACATGCAGTGTCATCAATCAACTAATCAAAAATGAATGACTCATTGTGCTTCTTAGCAAGTCTAAAGCCATTCAAAGGAAACAAACAACAAAAAACAGAGCATCACTTTCCCTGATCCAGAAAGCAAACAATGGTCAACTCTCTAGGAACACACAACACAGCCCACTTGACTATCGGGACCAAAAGCCTGGGCGAATCCCAGCTTCGTTTTAGGAGGAAACACAGGTTAGGTGTTTTAAAAAGAGATACATTTATGGCATTTGCTTTTATTAAGCAAAGCAGGGCAAAGGAGATAGTTAAAAATGTAACCTTTAAATGAACAATCTACCCCAGCGAGAGCTGCCCTGTAAGAGCAGTCTGAAGAAAACATTACATGTACCAGATATGAAACCTGATGCTGTTAACCTTCACTTGCACAGTTAGTGCTGCAGGTTCCAGCAGGATTATGTTCATTGATGTGAGCAACACGCCTAGGTGAAAATGTTCAGAGTAAGAACTCCATTTGTACGGCATGGCCATACAGAAGAAAAGCACCATATAAACAGGCAATAATGTTAGTCATATAGCTCACGTGACATGTTTAAGATACAAAGCGAGAAGCAGGGAAACTATTGGTAGCTCTTTTGTAAGTTACACAAACAGCCCTAAAGGATTACCCATCTAAAGATATTTCATAAATCAGAAATGCATTTAATGAAAACATTGAACACTTTAATGAGAGCTGAAAATGGTTTAAAGTAACGGTGCAATGTTGTTGCGTTGACCACAATCAGTCATAACCAACACAAAAACTATTTATATAGACTGTCTGAAACTGTACAGTCTCTTACAGCTGAGAATATGGGTTTTCTTCCTGTGCATTACAGTCCTGTAATCACCAAAGCTAAATCTTGAGGATCTCAATCTTCAAACTAATGTTCATTCCCCTTTCACTGCATAAGGACCAATCCCATTTTTGGCCTCTGCCAGGAGACAGATGATGCAAATTATGCTGCTTCCTATTAGGGGCACCAAGACAGCAAATGTGCTAATATAAATGCGTAATGACTTTATAGTCTTTATTCATACAACAGACAAAAAAGCTTATTACAAAACTTCATCTTAGAAGTGGAAGCTGTGGTAAATAATGTGATCTGGAATTGGACAAACAGGAAAAGGGTGATCCATGATCTTTGCCTGCCCATAGAAATTACAGTATCCTTGCACTGTTGAAAGGGCTACAATGTTCTAATGATGCAACAACCTGCAGCTAATGACTAATGATTTTTTTTTCCTACCTGGCTGTAATTTAATTTATGGTGAATTAGTAGAATATTTACTTGTTTATATCTGATTTGTACAACAGGTTTCTCAACAACTGTCACAACACTCATTAAGAACACTGACTTTACAGACAGAAAACTAATCATCAGTGAAATATATTCATTTTTGTATTGAATACAGTTACACTCAATAAATCTCCTTGCCCTATGAGTACATAATTAACTAGATGGAAACATTGTGAAGGTAGTTTTGCAATTACTTCTATGCACAGGCAGTTCCTACTTCAACTAGTGCATTTCCTCTTTAGAATATCCAAAATGTCCCAAGAAGTGTGAAATGATCAGTGCCTGCTGACACAAAGCGAGGAAATCCCCTAGGATCTACTAAGGCGATGCTGGAAACTACTGGTACCAGTTTCAAGAAGCAGGAGGTCATGTGGAAAATGATTCAAAATTCATTCTAATGCCACCCAAACTGGCAACAATAAACAGCCCTTAAGTGAGGATCATGTTAATTTTCCACTATCCTATCACTTACAAATTATGATATGCATGTACTAAATTGTTTTCAATACTAGCTTTGTTTATTAGCTACTCTCCAAAGACCTGGGGGGTAATGAATTCAGTGCAAGTATCTCCAGTTCTAAGATATTTTCCAGTTTTCTGGTTACTTTATTCATGTCATGTAACCCTCATGTGATTGAGCTATTCTAGGACAGTCTGTTTCCATGGAGATTGTGCTGCATGGGTAAGCAGTCATATTGTCAGCCCATCATTTGTTTCCACTTCCTATTTGGAAGTGTTTGGGAAGGGGGAAGGGAGGGTTAATGAATTTTGAGTATTTCCCCCTCCACGAAGAAGTAGTTTCTTCTGGGAAGGGGGAATTAAGCTGTGACAAAATACACTGAGAATTCAGACAAAACATATATTCAGAAATGCAGAGATGTTCAACTTAAGAGGAGTTTTCCCAAGTTACTTCCATTTGTGAAATTACCTTTGTGAGGGCTGATGGAGATAAACAGTGGTTCTCTTAGAAAGCTCCTAGACAGCTATAGTATTGATCAAGAAATCTCTAGGACTGCTGAGAGGTATTCTTGGTGTGAATCATATTCCTACCAAATGTCAGTAAGTCTCGCTAAACACTAGATCCTGTCCACACCAAAGCTTGCAAGCAGGGCTCAAAATCTCCAAAGGAGGAATCTTTTCCCCGCCACTGCTATCAATATAGCCATGTTTGCAACCTGTTTACTATGTATTTCTGCCTGACTAGGTGAAAACTGGCAACGTTAATAATCAAGTCCCTGTGACGATACCAGCCAAAATGCTCTTTCTAGCACCGGTACTCAGCACTGAACTCAGACAGCTGTATGTATAGCCAAGGGAAAACATTACATTACAACATACAAGTTTGGCAAGGGAATATCACAACTTTAGCTGAAACCACAGATTCAATAAATTTAAGGGAAAACTAGAAAGTCTTTTTGCCAGAAAAGTTGTTCTGGAAAAGAGAACTATGGGGTTTTTATTAAAATAGCGTCTTCCTCAAGCCTGTGCTGTGTGGGTAGAATGGCAGTCCTGTGTCTCTTGAAATTTTGTAGTAAAATCTGCTGTCTGCATGTTATCGCCAGTAGTTATCTAAATCAGTAACTGTAAAGGAACAGTATTTTTACCTCTTTATGTCTAGATTAGCTCTTAGCAAAGTTACGCAACCTCATGGTAGTAGCGACAGCGCTCTTACTTGACTGGCACTTCACTTCTATTACCAGAGAGCTACAGCAATAGTAATACAGAAATGTCACCGAAACTTTCCAGCACAGATATAGTAAGTGGCACCGATATATCCCCCACATAGTTGAATGGAACCGTTCATACAGAGGGAAATAAACTGGAGAATTTTTTTCCCCCCAGATCCTCCACCAAAATTGTATTTCATTAAAACTATTAAGCCAACATACCTGAACCCAGAGCAATCATGAGCACTTGAAATGAATCAATAAGCCTTACACATTTCAGGCAAAAGCAGCATACAATTAGCAGGACAGCTTCCAAATCCAGTCCTCAGTTTTTGCTCCAAAATCTGCTCTCAATGACAACAGTAATAACTCCACTGTTTTCAACAGAGTGAAGTCCCCTACATTAACTGGTGTAGAATGACTACAGAAATTGCAGACACAAAGCTGCCCCAGCGGGTACGAAGTACAATTACAAGCAACTAAGCAGAAACAGAAAATCTCACAGTTGTCATCAAAAAGTTGTTATGGTTAAAAATCAATGAGGCTCTCGATAGCTAAAGTCTTCTGACCAAAGATTGCAAATATCTCTTATCTGCTCAAAAAGATACTGTCGTATGCTGCTAGAAAATACATATAAAGAATAATAAATCTGTAACCATGCAAAGATTTAAGGTTAGGCTATTCATGGTTAGATGTATTATCTGTTCCCCTTTTTAGAGTCCTAATGTTAATCAATGGATACAGGAAGATACATCCAATCACAGAGAAGAAAAACAATCTAGTAAATAAAAGCAATAGCAGCAGAAATAGTAACCTGCTCTGCCACACATAGGCAGAAGACTGGTTCACCGTACAATTTCCGAAAGAAAACCACCCCCACCACGAAGTGTTGTGGAGAGATGCTAGTGAGTGAGGAATTAATCACAGCACGGGATCTCTGCCAGCTCCTTTTGATCACATCTGAAGAATGAGCTTCAGGACTGATAACAGAGCAGCAACAGCCCAGCCGAGATCAGACTGCTGAAGAGATGTATTTCCATAATAATAATTAATAGTGCAATTGTGCTTCGTATGCAAAAATACAGCAGTGATTTAGACATCCCCTGCATTAGAATTATACACATCATGCTATATACAGCCGCACGGTTACAGAAAGCAAGACCCCACTCCAAAAAGGACACGTAGAAAAAGTACTGCTTTCATTTAGAAATACTTTGCAATGCTGAATATAGTAAGAAACGGTCTTTCTAATGTTCTAGGTGCTCACAATTCTCTTCGGTCAGATTCTATATATCGCCTGTGCCTAGATATTTCCGACTATAACGCCTGATGTTTGTTATACTACTGATAGCAATCGGTGTTTTTCTTTTCTTTGCTAATTCTCAGACTGTTTCTATTCATGTCACAGCCTCATGACAGATGGGTTTCCTTCACCTGATTTCTTCTGATGCAGCGAGAGAACACCTCAACACCGATACTCACTGGTGGTAAGTAGCAAGCGTATCACTGACAAAGAGATACTCAGTACTACAGCGATGATAACCAACCTAGGTGTTTAGGTTCAGCACGCAGGAAATCCTGTTAGCCCTGGGATAAACATTAGGTCAAGTGTAAACAAAGGGTTCACATAAGTGCTAAATCCTACCTCTATCTGGCTTCGGGGAGAGGTAATACGGAGACAGGGCTTTTTATTAACTACGGGGAAAACTGCTAATGCTGCGCAGCCCGTCTGCCGTCTGCGCTGCGCACCCACAACCCGGCCTGGGGCTCCCACCTCCCACCGGCCCCGGGACCAGAGAACAGCGGCGGGGGGCAACGAAGAGCTCTTCCCCCGCGGCCCGGATCCCATTACCGCTGCCCTTGAGCTCCGGCCCGGGAGCGAGCCGGGGAGCAGCGCAGAGGTGCCCGGCTTTGCTGCAACTACCCCGCGTACGAGTGCGAAGCCGAGCAGCCCCCTCCTTGCAGGCCGGTGCGCGGCTGCCTCCTCTCCGGTCTCCCCTTAATCCGCCTGCAGCCTCCTCCTCCTCCTCCTCCTCCTCCTCCTCCCGTAGGATGTCTATCCCGCGCCAGCCTCCGCTCTTTTGTCCCTTCGCTCAC
>NW_010972731.1:1213132-1234357 GCF_000737465.1 Haliaeetus leucocephalus
GCACCGGGGCGTCCTGGCGGCGCGGGGCTGCCCCGCACCCCCGGGGGAAGAAGCAGCGGGCAGCAGGGGTGTGCGCACACGCACACACACGTATAGAGAGCTGCGTGTGCGGCGTGGCACGTATACGCCTCTATGAGCGTAGACTTGCACAGTCGGACACGCGTACGGTCGCAGCAATACGTGCTCCTGCAAGGGGACGGGAATGCAGGACACGCAGAAAGCAAGAGCAGGCACACACGCATACAGGCGTTCCGGCGTGCTCCTGTGCTGCGCGGATGAGTGCGAGGGAAATGTGGGCGCCGTGGATTCGGAAAACACCTCCCAGGCACGTCCGCCGCGTATGCGCGCCTATCACCAACTTGGGGATTTCAGAGGTGAGAGGGTTTGCAGCCCTGTGATAGTTGGAAATGTGGCAGTGCGCTGGGTACGTTCACCAAATCTGCTCCGAATGCATGCTTCCGACCTGCTGCTACCTTAGCAGCTAAACGTTTGGAAGAGAAAAACGTTGAGTGCCTCTTTATTGTACAAGTGACATTTTACAGTCTGCTTATGCAGCAAAAATCAGGAGCAGGCCCCGTGAGCGCATTAGTCCCTGCAAAGGCGATGCCGGGAACCATTTGGTATCTGCTTCCCACCTCCCAAGGTGCAGCTGGTCTCCTGCTTTCCAGCTTCTCCGCAGTTCAACTCTGAGACGGTCGTGACCCTTATGCACAGGACAGGGCTTCCTGCAAACTCCAGGAGGAGTTATCTGTAGCTGGGAAGGACAGTCAGCTTCAGCGCGTGATGTTCACGAGCAGCAGAAACTTGTTTGCCTTTTCAACCGGTTAGAGTACATTTATGTGACGCAACTGTGACTGGCAGCCACGCCATATCGTGCATCCGTGGTTTTATGCTTTCACCTAAACTGCTAACGAGAAACCGGGCAGCTACGGTTGACATGGCGTGATCGGCGGGGCAGCGACCGGTGCCCGTCCTTCCTGACCGTGGGCAGCACGCTGCCCTCCGTGCCAGGTTTCCATATCCAGAGCCTTCCAAAGGGAAACGTCTGCTCTGAAACGGGCATTCGTCAGCACAGAAGAACTGTAACCTTTAAACAGACTCATCCTAACGTGCGTGGGCTTATCTAGATGTCACTTATTATGCCTTGGGGGTTACCTGAACTTCTCGGCGTGGCTGACATGGAGTAAAGCGGATGGTGCGGTTGGGCTGTAATTGCCTGTTTGGGCGGGACAGTGGGGGGAGAACAGCTGAAGCAGAGGAATAGTTTCACGTTTCTGCTCTTTTTTCTCTCAATTTCTCTGCCTTGCTGATTCTGGATTTTAGGCATTGGCTTTATTTGAGTCACACGTAAGCAATAATACCCTGCCCTTGCATCAGTCAATATCTACGTGCTATTCAAAGTAAAACAGGATAATTTTACAGAAACTGAGGTGGCGAGAGGTGAAGCAGCTGTAAACTGCCCAAGGTCACTCAGCAGTCTGGCAGGAAAGTAAAAAATACAGATTCACCAGATCAGTCTGTCCCCCCCTCTGGCCCGGGAGCCTGGGCCAAGCACCCAAATACTACAGTAACAAGCAAAGACCTTTTTGTGTATAAATAGACACATAGAGTTCTCTGTACCATGCTGGATACAGAGAGGTAGACTAGAGGGAAGGATGAATCACAAGAATTCATGTGCTGAAGGTCTTGGCCCGCTCACAACGGAGCAATGTACTGAGCCCTTCAGCAAATGCAAATCTTGGTCATTGTTCTCTTCTTTCTGTGTGTCTCTAACACAACCCGTGGTACAAGTAAAGGAAATGCCCTCCCCCATTTGCCTTTTAGTGATAGAAGAGGGAAGATAATGCCCCTCTCAACCATTACTAGGGGATCGTTACTGAATGAGGCTGATTTCTGTCCTGCTGAAGCAGTTTTTAGTGTTAGCTTCCATGAAAATGTGTAGGACAGAACACAGAATCATCACGGACATTACAGGAGGACGTCGTAGAGTAGCTGGACTAAATTACAGCTCCCATTGCATTACTTTTCTTAGTAGTTAACTTTGAAAATATGATCTGAAAATATGCTTTTATTAAGGGGAAAAGTATTTCTATCAGTCAGCCACTAACTCACCAGCAACTTCAGCATTTCCTTGCCTTGGGAGAGCTGGCAGAAGGATGGAGTAGGTGCTATGACACAGGTGGACTGTGAATTCCCTGATTTTGTGTGGTGCCCCCAGCTCCTACAACACTTCCCGGGACCCTGCAGCAGCTGGAGCCGGCAACTGCCTGCACATGAGCAGTGCTCGGAGGAGGCTGGGGAGGGGGCGAGATGTGTAAGGCCAAAGTAATGGTGAAATTTAGAGAACTCTGCTTATGTCGTGCAATACTTCCCAGAGCTGATGACTTACAAAGGTGTAAGCTCAATGCTTTCGTTCATCTCTGAAATAGTGAAAAATGCATGTTATCTATTTGTCTTTATTTTAGACTGGGCGTATAGCATGTTCAACTTTTAAAACCCACCGCTTTTCAGTAATTTTACTCTTCCTATTTCCTACAACACACATGGTCATTGAACACGTTTTTAGCTTTTTTTTCAATATTTGGTTTCCTGCTTATGATAATAGGTAAACAAAGAGTCTGTGTGACGCTGCAAGCAATTTTTTCTCTTCTGCAGCAGTGCTCCTAGCAGGATTTGACAGCAGAGAGCAAGCGTGTTACAGCAGCACTGAGTGGATAGCACTCACCCATCAACGAATGCCAAATCCATATTGCCACAGACTGTCATCCTCATTTCAGAATTTTTTCTGTGTCCCAACCTGAGATGAAGGCAATTTTCATCCTCTGTTCTCTTCTTTCCCTTCAGAACACCAGGAAGGTGTCATGCTTACTGCAGGAGCAGGCAGAAAAACTGTCAAACAATATTTCACCAAGAGCTTCCTATTGTACGGCAGGTCCCGCAAAACCTTTTCACTTGGTAGACTGATTTTGCGGCTCCTGCCAGCATGGAACTGTGCTCGTGCCAGTGCAATTTAAATAGAATATTTCATTAAGAGATCAGCGGTAGGCACACGGAAATGACAGCGATCATTAAGTCTGCATTACTATTGTTTGCATTAGGGAGCGCGTAGAGGCCCCGGGCAGAGACAGGAGTGCACGGTGCGAGATGCAGCCAGCCCTCCTGCATGCAGTGCAGTCTGTAAACCCGCTTGCTTTCCAGCAGTCTCTGAAAGAATACCCTGAGACAAACCAGGCCGTGGTATCGCTTCCTAGATGTTCAGATGCCCCAATAATGAACATGACGGAAGAGAATAAGGAGATACTGGATGAATTTGCCCTACCCAATGGTGCGTGGTCGATTTACACCATTTCTGACCCCCAAGCAAGGTACTTTTCATTACACAAATCCCTGCAGCGTGATTAGTTTGCCTAATACTTGCCCTGCTTTTTCTCAGGGCAGAATACAAATCCTGGTGCTCCCATTGGTTGGCAGCATCAAGGAGATGGCGAGATTTGTGTGGCCACTGCAAGATGATTTCTCTGTAACTGCAGACGGTTTCACACATTGCTCACAGTACTCTGTTAAATGGGTCTGAGTGGCCAAATGTGGTTAGTGAGGAGAAGGGGAGAAGGGGAAATGAAAGAAGGAAAGAGTCTTGAAATCAATATGAAGCAAAAGATGGATGGCAGGAAGGAGATGGATTCATGGAGGAGAGAGAAAGAAAGAATTATTGAAACACTAAGGAGAAATGTAATCGAGAAGAGCTTCTCTCCATGGCACAAAAGAAAGGTGCTCTCAGGATGGATAGTGTGGGTAAACAGCTATAATGTTGGATGTCACATCCGTGTTCAGATCTAAATTGTGCCTGTTTTTCAACTTGGGTTAGACAAACCAAGGTAAGAACACACCTTTTATAGCATTGCACCTACTAATAACTCTTTGTCTGTTTGGTAATAAATACAATCTGTCCTGCGGTTCACCCATCACTTGTCTTGACATACGCTGCGTGGAAAGGCAGTGAGTCTTCTCCACTTACCAGTCACGGCTCTCAACACCAGGACAAGAGAGTAGCAATGCAGGCGAGATTTACAATGCAATCAATGTGATATTCGTTTGTTTTCTCAACACGTATCTTTATCACACTAGTAATGCATAAATGCTTACTTTAAACAGCAGAGAAACATGGACAAGTTTTAAGATCTAATGCAGCTGATAGAATTCAATTAAAACACAATTTGGATCAAGATGGTCTGTGATACCAGGCACATGTGATTAAAATTCTTATGACTGGGAATTTGCACACCTTCAAATCCTTATTTGACAAGGAAAACCGGTAGAAATAGATATTTAAATCAGCATATCTCTGGTTTATTGAATTGTTGTTATACACTCTCTGAGGCTTTAGCTAGCTGGATACCTCTCAGACTGGCCAAACTATTTTGATTTTAAAAGTTTATTCTTTCACTCAGGCAAAGTCCCCATTGGGTTAAAATAAATCTGATCAGGCAAATGATTTCTGGCTTTCTGTTCCTGGCATGAGCACATTTCATCAAAACTGCATGTGTTGGGGAGCTGGTGACCCTGGCCAAGACTGGCAACTTCTGCTTGAGAACCTAGACCTTCTTTCTAGCAGCTGTGGATGGCAGTGGGTGCAGTGAGGCTTCTTAGAGTGACAGCTCCAGTAGGGGATAACATGAAATGGTTGTGCATTAGAAAACCTCCCTCTACCCACTATGGGTTGCCATTTTTCCCTTAAGTCACACATCCTGGTTCTGACTGATGCACTCAGCAGTTCTTGTATTCCTTTAGATTTTAAACGAGATGCAGCCATTTCAATAAGTGACATGCATGTGTCTAAATGAACGAAGGAAATGTTTTCTTAGCTTTTGCTGCAGAGGTTGTCTTGGTCGTGACCGGCAGTCATGCTGTAAGCACACGCCTGTGTTCACAGGCAGCGACTGTGCTCCGAGCTGTGCCCACAGCCCTGTCTAGGGCTGCTGCAAGGAAAATGTTGCAGTCACCTAAAACACACACAGAGATTTTCTACGTCCTGTTCCCTCTTCAAAATGTTAAAGGCATCAGCCGGTGTAACTGTGCCATGCTTGAATGTGCTTATGTTTCAACTGGGCTTGATTTATAAGTGCTTTTATTTATATCTGCTAGTTTCACGCCTACCCTGAGATGTGAAGGTTTTTTTCTGAATGCTGCTAAGAATTGCGCTGGTACCTCTTGAGCATGGTATGGTTAATGCCCTCATCTGTAGTATCTGCTTGGGGAGGTAGGAAACCACACTCAGGAGCTTTGCTGGCCTTCCTTGTTATTGGCATGTTTGGTGAAAAATATTGCCCGCTGTTGTGGACTGTCTATGTGTCTAAAAACAAGTAACCTTTATATCCTGGCAGAATACTGAACAACCCCCCTCTTTGTGAGCTGCCCAGGTTTTTCTGTTGCTGAGACTGTCACCTACTGGCCATGGAGCAGCTCACCAGGATCTCGGGAACAAAATCAGTCTGATGAATTAAATACTCAGCTTTGCCTTTAGAAATTACACCACTGAGATGTTCCTGTTTTATCTAACAGTAAACAGGTAGTAATTTTGTAAATGGAGATAGATCAGGAATCCAGAAAGCTTCTTCATTTATAAAATGTCCAGATTTCATGGAGTTTTTATGCAAAGGAAACCAGGATGTCATCACAGTGGAGATGTGGGGTAGTTCCAGTAAACTTAATGAAAGCAAAATAACCTATAACCAATACTCAAGGTGGGGAGGGAAGGACCAGCTATTCTGTCTCTGTTGGATTTTTGTCATGTTAGACCATGGATACAAGATGACCTTAAGAAAGGGCCACACCTTAGTATTGACCAGCAGAGCTCAACAGGAATCAAAGGATCTTTACTGAAGATCTATGCTACAGCTTTTACAGGAAAGGAGAATTGCACTAAAAAGCTCTTTTAGCCCTGTCCTTGTCCTGCCCTCCCATCTGTTGTCACTGCTAGCTCATTTTCTGCCAGTCTCTGGGCCAGAACCTCAACCAGCATAAACTAGAGTAAGTTTGAATTCATAGCTAGAATATGGGACTGTGGGGTGGTTTATTTACCCGTTTTGAGGAGTGCCCCCCCGTTCCTCCCCAGACCTGAGAGCAGGTTAATGTACTGCCTGAAATGCACTGTTCAGCTGGGATTTTTTCTGTTTAAGACACAGAAATAAGTTGTGGTGCTGGACAACAGGTGCCAAACTGCAATACTGCATCTCTACTGGTTATTCTAATGGAGCATCACTCTCTATAGCTCTTCCTAAAATCTGTGGTTTTTTCTTACATGTAATTGAGCTGTATTACTGGCATTCTGCAGGATTGCTCATAGCAAAGGAAAGCTAGTGCCATAGAGGCTGTTTCATGACAAGTATCCTCAGCTCACTTGGTGTTACACAAGGGTATTGCTGCCTGAAAGCACGTCTAAAACAATCCTCAAGCTCACTGCTGTATGTTGTACTGAAACTTTAAAGAGGAGATTTTTTTTTTATGGATGTTTTTCATACGCCTCTTAGTTCACATCTGTAAAAAATAATTTCATGTACTTTAGAAATACTTTTTGACTGTGTAGTCACTCCACATCCTAGCACTGAATTTACACAAAGTGCCCATATTTTTATTTCTTGTTAGATTTTTTTTGTGGTTTAACCCCAGCCAGCAACTCAGCACCACGCAGCCGCTCACTCACTTCCCCCCCACACCCAGTGGGATGGGGGAGAAAATCGGGAGAAGAAGTAAAACTCGTGGGTTGATATAAGAACGGTTTAATAGAACAGAAAAGATGAAACTAATAATGATAATGATAACACTAATAAAATGACAAAAGTAGTAATAAAAGGATTGGAATGTACAAATGATGCGCAGGGCAATTGCTCACCACCCGCCGACCGACACCCAGCCAGTTCCCGAGCGGCGATTCCCTGCCCCCCCTTCCCAGTTCCTAAACTGGATGGGACGTCCCATGGTATGGAATACACTGTTGGCCAGTTTGGGTCAGGTGCCCTGGCTGGGCATGAGAAGCTGAAAAATCCTTGACTCTAGTCTAAACACTACTGAGCAACAACTGAAAACATCAGTGTTATCAACATTCTTCACATACTGAACTCAAAACGTAGCACTGTACCAGCTACTGGGAAGACAGTTAACTATATCCCAGCTGAAACTAGGACATGGATACATTATTTCCCTTTATTTCCCTTCACTTCATTCTTGTACTTGGACACTAACAAGCTTTAATTGTTGTTGGAGAACACTGGGTGCCTGGATGTCTCTCTTATGAAAGCAAGTGGCTGGTTAAAAAGAAAACCAGAGAGATTAGAGTCTGCGTGAAATTCCACCAAATTCAGTGAAAAGGGTCATTTCAAAAAATTTAGGATCAGATTTCAAATGCATTTCATGAATGGCTTTGGACTGGTGGATTAATATAGGATGCTGAGTCTCAGTCCCCCCCACTGTACAGGAAGGCTAATGCTGTTTACCTCCCCTATAGGTTACCTCACTACTCACTTCTTGTGCACTGTTGTAAAAGAGCAAAACACTTCAAGGCCTTGGGCTTGGAAACCTCTGGCTCACAGCCACGTAGACCCTGAGGCCAGCTCTCACAAACATCAAGGGGGGAAAACCACAGCCTTTCCAACTTCATTGAGAATATGAGTCTTTGCCTGAAATGCTCTCTTTTCCAATTTGTGAATGCAAAACTAAAAAAAAAATCCCCCTGGCTTCCTTCTCTGCTATCCACCCACACTTCTCAGTAAGTCATTTCCTTGGAGCTGGTGGGATCTTTTTTTTGGGCAGAAGATGGTTGGGGAGCGTTGTCTCTCTAAGTACCGGGGTGGCTTGGGAGCACAGGCTCTCCGGGGCCATCCTGCAGCCTCTTCAGTCCCGTCTGTCACTTTATTTATCACATGGAAATATTCTCTTACCACTGGAGAAAGATTCCATTTAAAACTGCTCTTTTACTGGTAGATTTACTTTGCACTGAGCCATAACATGACTTAATATTGTTTTTGAGGGTAAATAAAGGGCAATGAAGATTCTAGCCTAAAAAATGTAGCCTGTGAATTTTATCCCTGCACTGCGCATTCATTTTAATGGTCCTTGCTGTGTGTTTTATTGAAGGCTGAGTCATAAGCAGATCTTACTGCTTTGGAAGGAAGGAAATGGAGTTTAGGCAAAAACATTGTGTCTCAAATGGATCCAGCAAAGAGAGACTGCTCAAGCTGTGAAAATGCAATGATGTATCTCAGCAAAAGGGAGAATTGAAGGTCAAAAAGAAATTCCTTGTGCTGTGTTAGAATTTTCATCACCTGAAGCATGTCTGGACACAGTGATATTTCTAGTGACAGTGACATCACAGTGAGAAGAGCAGATCCTGCTCTTGTCCTTCCCCTCAAAAAACAGTCCTGGAGTTAACAGGACTCCATCCTGGGTCTCGTATTTCGATGTTAACGATGATGAACGTTTGCTCAGCACTTGGGGCTGACACAGTTGTTGTTGGGACTTGGTCAAGGCGAAGCATTTTTGACTGAGGTTGTTGAGGAATGAGATTGAAGCTCTTGTGTTATGCCAGCACCTCTGCAGGATGTAGGATGGTTCCTTTGCAGATGCCCTTAGGAGTATTGCCTTTGGCTGGGGAGGAGAGGGGCGAACCACGCAAGCTGAGCTGTGCAGCTTGGAAGAAGGTGCTGCCTGCTGGGCAAAATCAGCCATGCCTAGGAATGTGCAGCAGAGCATCTACCCTGTCGTTAGAAGTCACCTCCGTCTCACATCATGAGTGGGACTGGACCGCAGTGTAGTGCAGGAGAAGTCATGAGATTCAAAGGGGGATCTTTCATGCCCTTTGTCACAAACAGTATCTTTTTTCCCTGTTTTTTTACCCCAGTTATGTTTGTATTTCTAAGGCAGGGACTGGATCAGGTGTTACCTCCAGAAGGAGAGGCAGGCTGCCCTTTCTCTGCTACTGAGCATGTTCAGAGGGAAGATCTGAGACCTGGGCAGAGGATGAAGACAGGGAGCACAGCCCAGGAGCTGGAACAGCTCGGGCACAGAGATCAAGAAACTGCAGAGGAGTGGGCAGAAGGCAGCCAGGCTCGGGGCTCCCCAGGGATCCACTTGGACAGGCACAGCTGGCTGCAGCTCAAAAAGTCACTGACTTGCAGCCAAGCCTTGAAATAGGGTAGGCAGAGAGCTGCATGTTCAGTCTCTGATAGTTTGACTTTGAATTTGTTTGGAAAGTTAAGGGGTTTTTTTTCAGGTAAAGCCTGGCTGTTCGAGGTCAGAAGCTTTTTGATCTTCTTCAGGGAGTGCACCACGTGGGAGAGGTCTAGGCGTACCTAATTCAAAGCTCTGGACCTTCCACCCCCTTTTCTTTGGTGTACGATGTCACTGCTGTCACACTCTCAGAGGCAGTGAAAGACCAGAGCATTCATTTGGCAGGGTGTCTTTATAGGAGCCACTGCCCCGCTGACAAGAGGTGGCCCAAGAGTGCTCCCTCCTGCCTTCTGGGCAGGACATGGTGGTCCTTCTTCTGCCTCCCCTGGAGTTACGGTAGGGCAGGTTGTCCTCTGCTGCAGCCAGTCAGTAAAGTGAAGGGTCTGAGGCCTGCAAGGAGATAGCAGCTTCCGAAGGGTCACTCAGTACCACCAGACACGGCCAGACTGGTGAGGCTATTTATGAAATTATTATTAGCAAAGCTACCTATCAAATACAGCTGTGAAAATGTGGCCTTTTTGTTTTCCTCCCCCTCCCTTTGGCCAGCTGGTGTTCCTCCTACATTGTACAGAGGGATTTTATTTTGTTAAGGTTCAGGCTCAGGCTGCAAATCTGGCTGATATTCAAAGGGGCTTTGGAGAACATCTGAAGTTTCTGAGAGTCCTGGCCATTGAGGGCCACATTTCTCCAGGCTTCTTCTGGTTTCTAGTCTCCCTTGGGTTTTATATTGCAGTAGGGAGGAATAAAAGGCCCTTTCCATTTTTAGGATCTAAAAAGAAGGAACTGAACAGGAAGAAAATTATAAACTTAGTTTTAGAAATATTAGTGGTTGAGTTTCATGAACTTCTTGGCCTTAAGGAATGATACCCAAATAGGTGTTGCACATGCAGAAACCCTCTGTTTTAAATCAGATGTGTGCACACCGACTGTCTCTGTAGCATCCCTGGAAGGGAGGCATTCGTTGGCCCATGTACCCCCAGTTCAGACTGCTTTCAGCTGGCAGGCAGGACCGGGAGCTCTGCAGCAGGGCAGGAGTTGGGCTGCCACAATCCAGTAGATCAGAATCTTTAAGTGCGTTTAAGATAATCTTGATTTTGCAAATATTTATACAAGTAGCATTGTGTTTAGTTAGCAGGCCCCTTAGGTGTCGTGGTACTTCAAGTATTTTCAAACTCTGACTTTACATCCTGGTAAACTGAAGACTCCCACTCCTGATTTTGAGTGTGAGGCCTCCAGCTGAACCTGTACTATAAATACAGCTCCAGGTGTTGCATGCAGTTATGTGCAGGCATAATATTTATACTTTTCTAATAGATTTGTATACCCATATGGAAAAAACCAACATCTGGGTTTAACCATTATTTTGTTTAGGTTTGGGAGAGTATTTTCATTTGCCTGTTGTTTGTCATTGTAACCGCAGAAGATAAAGGTCTTTAGCCAGCAGGATGAAGCATTGCTTTGTTTTACTATTTACAGTGTTACATTTGGCTGGAGAGCATGATGCTGTAAGAGTGAAAAAGAATGCAAATAACTTGTTTATCCTCAGAGATGGATGCTTTGTGCTGTAACAAGCTGTGCTGTTGCCTTGACCCAGCTTTACTTTCCCAGAACCGGGGAAGCTGACAAAGCTTGCTGAGGAAGACTTCTAAACCAGCTGCTTTTGATTTCACAACACCTCCACAAAGCATCGCAATGC
Organism: Haliaeetus leucocephalus; assembly: GCF_000737465.1. Classification (NCBI taxonomy): domain Eukaryota; kingdom Metazoa; phylum Chordata; class Aves; order Accipitriformes; family Accipitridae; genus Haliaeetus; species Haliaeetus leucocephalus. The sequence goes on from NW_010972731.1 coordinate 1,224,051, forward strand.
TTTGATCTTATGGTATTGATTACATGAAAAAGGAAAGGAAGGTGGGAAATAAAGATGTTAAAATAAAGTGCCCAAGTGCAGATTTAAAGATCCTACAGCAAAATTTAAGAGCAGGATTGGATAAGCAGGTGGGATGTGTGGGGTAAAAGGGGGGGCTGGTGACTGACTACAAAAGATGGTTAATTTGTTAAAATGTTATTTTTTGTTCAACCTGAAGAGACTTTTTCATACTGAAACACACACACAAATTGGTGTGAATTAAACATTTTGACCTAAACCAAAAGCTCAGTTCCTTTTTAGACTTTTTAAATACCTAAGAAATTAAATTTTCCTCAATTCAAAAGCGGGACACTACAATTTGAGGGAGAAATTTTCTTTCTAGACCCATGAAAGCAAAATCTTAAAATAATTTTTTTCATGGTTACAATTTCTTAAATTTTGGCCCAGTTTGATACTTTGGGCCTTCCTCAAACCATGCAGTTTGCTTACTAAGTTATTTGTTTAGAGATTACCTGGTAATACTGCCGTGAGCATGAAGAGCACATGGTATGTGTATACTGAAGAGCTACGCACCTGTACCGAAATCAGCAGGCTGTCTTCCACCCAGACCATCTTTCAGCGCTGTTCCCTGCTTCTGAGGAGTTACACCTCCTGTCTGTAACTGACAACCCAGTATCACCCCGGCATTAGGAGCATATTTATATTAACGTCTCATGTACTTCCTTTGCTGCATGTTTGCACAGACAGATACTGCAGAGCATAACGGACACTGTATCAGACCACAACTGCCCCATCCTGATTCCTGACTTTGCCATCTGGGAATTTCGATGGGTGGCTCAGAGGTAAGCTCGTGCATGGTAGGCAAGGCTGTTGTGCCTCTGGAAGAAGTGGGAGATCAACTCACTTATATGCTATTTGAAACTAAATGAGCCCACTTTTCTCTTATATGAGCAATTCTGTGCATTTTTTCCTGTAAATATGGCAAGGCATTTGCCATGCTTGTATGGTCCTACCTACCATAGCATTTCAGCACATGCAGTCTTCATGCATTTATTCCTATGGCAGTCCTGTGCATTTGGGAGCAGAGATGTAGAGGACCTGTGGGAAGTCAGGAGACTTTCTGAGAGAAGCACGATTTAGTTTGTGTTGAATTTTGCTTTGTGCGCACTGTGTTGCACTTCCTGAGCCCTGCCCAACCTTTGCTTTGCTTTAACCGAGACCTAGTGTGAGCAAATTACGTCTTTGGCAAAAAGGAAAAGAAAATTATACTAGTATCTTCTGTCAGTGTTAACAGTAGAAGAAAACACTTCAGAATGAGGAACTCTGGAGAGAGTTTAACTTTTTAAGGAAAATAACTTTGTCAGAATTATACTATCAGACAAACTTACTGCTGGGCCTGAGCAATGAGCTTCTAAAGCTTCCAGCAAATTTCTCATCTCAGACCACCGGCATGTTGCAGAGATGTCTGGATGAAATACATGCTGGGAATCTCAGCTAGTTTAGAAAAAGCCCGTCCACTTTTCTCACCAGGAGGAAGGTACTGACCTTATGCAAACTCTAGTGGCTGCATCACCTGTCTCCAAATTCCCCAGCATGTACAGTTGGGTGCAGACCCACATTTTCCCATCATTCCTGCTGGTGTGATTGCTGTGGCTTCAGCGAGGTGTTTCGGGTTGCTGCAGCAGGAGCAGACGGTACCCGATGGCCACCTCCTGCCAGGAGCAGTTCTGCAGCTGGTGTGTGGCCATCGCGCTCCTCTCCGGATGGCTGACTGCGCTTCAGCCGTGAGTGAAGTGATCCAGAAATCTCTTACTTACCTCACAGCAAGCATTTGAAGTGTGCGAGAAGCTTAATTAATTTATGCTTGTAAGACAGTGAGCTCTCCTGAGAAAAAAAGCCATGAGGGGGTGGGGAGATGACAGCCAAGTGCGGCTCGTGGGGATTTCTGATTTTTCTTTATAGCTGGCTGAAAACTTTCTGTCAAAATACTGACTGGTGTGGTTTCTGTCAGAGCCAGGGCTGGAGTTAGGCATTCCTCCTCTTGGCCATTTATTATGCCAAACAAGTGGATTATTGTCGTGTTTGCACAGTCAGGAGCCAGGGATCAGCCACAGGTGCCAACCCAGGTATCCATGAGTCTGAGGTAGGGTGTTGAACACATGGTTGGCTGAATTTTTCCACCAGGAACACAATAGTTTTGCACAAATGTGGTGACTTTTCTAGCGTGGACAATCTAAATCAAATGTTTTGACTTAGTTCTACTCAAATCACATCCTTTTAGTTTCAAAAGTAAAATTAGCAAAACAAAACATCTCTGCACAGAGCAGTGTATCTCCTTTCTCCAAATTCCGCACTCTCCTGGCATTTCTGCTGGTGTAAGTGCCGGGTATCTTCACTGGCCTGGATGGTGTAACGTGCTGGGCACTGCAGACTCACTGCTGGCTGAGCGGGAGTCATGCCTCAGAGGCTGACACTGAGCTGAGGTCCAAGCCTGGCCAAAGCCCAGCTCTACCCAAATCCAGGCAGGAGAAAGCCACTGTCATTTCTGTGCCAGCTGAGTTGCTGGACTGGAAAAGTCATTCCTTTAAGTAAATTATTAGTAAATGACTGGCGTCTATCTGGTGACTCTGTGGTCACCATCAATAACCCTAACACAGTCTGTGATCATAGCCCAAGAGAAAAGTAAAACAACTTCCTTCCAAAAAGACCATCGTTAGCTGGACTGATGTCAGCACAGCCTCACAGCTCCAAGGCTTTGACATCATCTCATAAATTAGGAAGATTTTCAGGCCAGACAACACTTTAGTAGTCTACATGGGCATCGAAGGGCTGCCGTAATAAGCCTTGTGAAATAAAACATTGACTATAAAAAGGAGGAAACAACTGGTTACCTTCAGCATTCAGGAACACGTATGAGGCCCAAATCAGCTTAACAGATGTGATTGGATCCCGGCTCCTTTTAGCATGTGCCTGGAGTTAGTAGCTTTTCAGTTACCAGTGGTAGGGGTGAGAAGAGACACCTGCCTAGGACGCATGGGAAATGGTAGCAGAGTAAGGAGGTGGAGAGAAAAAGAAACTACAAAGTCTTGCTGTCAGAGTGAAGTAAGGTTGCAGTGACTAATCAGGTGGAATAAGTGTCTCTCTGCTTTACAAACAAATCATGACCTTAGTTATCTAGGCCCTGATCTTGCTTTCCCTGAAGTCAGTGCCAAAGTGCTCCTTGACTTCACCATTGCACAACAGGCCCCAGCCTGGTTTGTCTGTGAGTGATACTCTGGCCCTTGCAAATGATCCGTGGGAGCAGAGAGGTGAGCAAGTCGATATCGTTCCCTGTGCCAGTGATAAAGCTGATCTCACGGGAAGTTATTGTGCCAATGCTTTTAGCCAGTAAACTTTTGGGCAGCAGTCATGCAAATGTTCAGATTCATTTAGATATGCAAGTAGCTCAGGAAAATCAATGGAATCACTTAGATGATTAAAATTACTTTGTTCAAAGTGTTTCTAGCCTCTGTACAGGTCCTTGGTCTGTATGGATGGCTTGTACACAGATCTGTGCACTTGCAAAGATTAAAAAAAATATTTTTCATTAAGAGAACTTGCTCTGCTTGAACACAGAGAAGGTGACTATGAGTAAAGCAAGTTATTATTTTCCCACTGGCATCTGTTGTTTGCAGGTCTCTTTATGTTGTAGTGTACAGATGTTGTCTGTGAGAGACATGAAAAGCTGTTATGCCAAGCTCAGTGAGTCCCTGATGCTTGCAAGTGTGTTTTCTTTATTTTTAATATTTCCTGGAGAAGGGTTGAATCCATCCATGTGCAAAAGATTGCAATTGACAGAGAGCGGAGGCATGCATGTGTTTCAAGACATGTGCCTGGGGTGGCTGTGGTTATATAAGGGCTCTTTTGACACGGCCAATTACATAAAATGATAATACTGGAAAGGAAGGCAGTAAATGAATGCAGAGAAGGAATCTGCAGCAACGGAGCCTGTGTCACCACAGGTGACGGGAATGAAGCGGAAGAATGGTCACCAGGTTCATCCTGGTTAGGCCTGTCCAGTAATCCCCAGGTGCTGCTGACTTTGAGCAAGCGAAGCAGGACTCCTCCTGCTGCAGCCCCTGCGTTGGATGGCCGTCAGCAACCATATGGTAATGCCTCAGCAAGCACTGGGGAGGAATGAGGCCATGAAGCATCCCAGTTAATAAGATGCAATCTTTGCAAAGCTGTTTCTTTTGTTACATTTTTTAATAGAAATGTCTTCACTGAGCTGCAGGACGCATGGTATGTCCAGTTCTGCCACTGCAGTGGTAGAAGCGGGGAGAAGTACTAGTGCTTGTTTAATGATGCAGCCTGTGCACAGCCCGGAGAGGACATACGCAGGAATGCTCAGCGAAGCATGTGCTCTGGCTGCGGGAGCTCAGTCCCCAGGGTAGGATCCACAGCTCTGAAATCCCTGAAGCTGGCACATGGGATTGAGAAAGATTCTTCTCAGTGAAAATGAAGTTCAGAATTGGCTGGGCAGGCAGTAGGTGATCAGCCCAAATCCAAATGTGGACTCTTCTCAGCATGCAAGGAGGGCTTCACCACTAGAGCATGCTCACTTTTCTCTATAGGTGACACTCTTGCTCTGGCATCACTGCTGCCTCCCTGGTGTAATGGCACCGTGCCTGCTGGCGGGAAGGGAGAGAGGATGGGGGTTTGTGCCATTTGGCCTGTCCTACTGTATTGCAGGCAAGAAATCAGAGATCTCCCATGAGAAAGCCATAATGCATATATACTTCATGTGTTTTAACCTATGTCAACCTTTCCAGGTGTAAAGTCCAGCACTGTGACCAACCAAAGGGCCACAAAGGGCTAAATTTTATCCCTGGAGCAAATGTATCATCTGCTGTGCAGTTTCCAACAAGCCATGCTGTCTATGCAGCTTGCAGCACGGGCTTGGGGTGTAGTGACCTCTCTGTGACACAGCTCTTCTTCGTGAGACTCCTTAGTTCCGCAGTTCACTGCTGAGGACCATGTTTATGTCTCCATACTGATGCAGTCACAAGGTTCAGCCGCAAGAAGGAGCGCCCAGGTGTGGGGCAGAAGTCAGATTTGGTGGGGCTTCAGGAGGTTGCCTTCCTCTGGTAAATACACATTTACTAGCTTTTGATTGGTAACCACCTGGGTGAACTGGGGCATCGGGGCTTCTATCCCCAAATTGCCTGCTCGTGCATGTAAGCATGACACGGTCCGTGTCTGTCTCATCAGCTGAGAATGTGAAGTGCAGGCTGGTCACTTTTAATGCATTTCCAACAGATGGTGCTGTGATGCCAACAAAAGCTAAATGCATGCATGGAGGAGAGGTTTTCGAGACAATTCCCTGCTCCCCATGCTTTCTCCCACGGTTTCCCAGTTGAATTGCAGTGGGTTTTTTTTCCCCCATAACAATCTGCACAGACTTTCCCTGGCTTCAGTGTTTATTCCTAACAGCCCAACAGGCCTAGCAGGAGCCAGCCTGCAGAACCTCCACCTTTCTGGTCATTCCATTTAATACACCTGCTTTTGCAGATGAGCTGTGACCCACAGACTTCTGGTGAGCTCGGTGTGGACACCGCTGCTGCAGTCCGCATCCAGTGATGTGGGAGCAGCTATGGCACATGCCATCAGCGTGGGGGCTTCGGCCAGCCCCTTGCCACACTGCGTGGCTGTGTTTTGGTATTGCCACCCCTCCTTCTGTTTAAATGTTATTTATGTTGCTGAGCCTTTTCTTTCTTGAGATAGTGGCAAGGCTTTTCATGTCCTGGGGCTTTGAAGACTCATGGGCTTTAGGATTGGCAGCAGTGGGGTCTTCATGTCTAGCTGTGATAGCAGTTTTGTTGGCAGTGGAGCCATCCTCACCTGGATGGTTTCGCTCCTGGAGCAATGTTTCTCGTGTCCTAGCTTTTTTTTCCTGACTCCTTTAAATCTTTTACCTACCTGCTCATACTGGAGGGGTGGTAAGATCCTGTTGCATGGACCTTCCCCAGGAGACATTTCTCTAGCTCTGCAGCATCATGTACCACCTGCAGCCTCTGAGGGAAGGCTGCTTCTCCTGCCAGCTGCTTGTCAGGGCCTGAGCACACAAATAGGTCTTAGTTGGCCCTGACCAGCCTCACCTGGAGCCTCCCCTTCCCTCAGCTGTTGGCTGGGACCTCTATTTAAGCTCAGCCCAGGGGGTTTAGCCTTTTCCTGAGTGATGCTGCAAGGGTGGTAGTCTCTGGCTCAGCCACAGCCATGCCCCACCCCACCCCATTGTAAACTTGCCTGGTGATCTCAAGTCTTGTTGGAACCTGGCCATGGTCTCCGTGCCTGCTCTGCTCACCGTGCTCAAGTGCTGTGGAGTGGTCCCCCTGCCCTGCCGGCTCTTATCGTGCTTGGTCCTGAGGGTGCAGCTGCCCCTCGCTGTGTCCTGCCACCACTTGTGCTCTATTTCTGAACCCAAGAGATGCTGTAAGTGCTTCAGGCAAGGGAAGAAGCTATTTATGTGGGGAGGAGGTGGTTTGATTCCATCAGTGGTTGGGGAAGGGGAGAAAAGTGTGTGCTGTTAGTACTTATCTGTCTGCTCCCTGCTGTCATTACTTGTGGGAGCTGTGCTTGAGAGGCTTAGGGTCTCCTCGCTGTTGGCCTTGTCGGAGGTACAGGATGTTTATCTGCTGCCCCTCTCTGACCCTGCCTCTGTTTCTGCATGACTTTAGAAACTCAGTTTCCCTCTGATGTCATCTGACAAATTGCGCCAAGGAGCAAGCCTCACAAAGAATATGTGAGTGGTGGAGAGCTTCCCCCTTGACAGTGGGGGAATTGCTTTGGGGATGTGCTCTGGGCTGAGCACCCAGCATTGCACCAGGCAGTTGCTGGGGCCCCATGTGGAAGCTTTGGTGCAACATCAGCTGTTCATGATTCTGAAAGACCGTTGGGGTCAATGTGTGTAAGTTTGCTTCTTATCTTCTTCATTTAAAACTGATATCCTTCTTCTATTCTCCTTCCCCTGAAAGACTTGATACTCTCAAAGCACTTCACAAACAAATCAAGTAATCGTTAGGGGCTGCCAAGGAACAATCCTGGGAAATGGAACTGAAAGTGAGCTTTTTTGATAAGGGCTGGAGACTCTGCTTCTTGCCTCAGTCTCAGCAAGCACACAGGTAAAGCCAGCAGTTCTTTTAACAGTGCTATGTAATGTTTCTACAGCCTCGGCTAGCAGGAATTTTGTGGCTGCACTGAGAGTTGCAGCTGGCTTTAGCGTAACCAAGCAGGTACCTGTCAATCCCCACAGCCTTGCACAGGCTCTGTGCTCTCACGCGTGAGAGACAGAGACGCGCAGTTGTGTGGAAGGTTATAAACGCTCCATACCTCGCCAGCCCCGACGTCATGGCTTGGGCACAGAAGGGTCTGGGGAAGGCGATCCTGCTTGGCAGCGGGCAGAGGCGTTAGCAACGTGCAATTCGGGGAGCTTGCTCTCTAAAGAGGAATTTAAATAAGAAGTCGGTAAACTTTAAGCCACAAGGGTGGTTTCGCTGTGAAGTCTGCAGCAAGGGGTTGCTGCGGGTGCAGGGTGAGGGCCTGCAGGCTGGAGCAGCCCCCGGGGGCCGCAGGGAGGGCGCTGAGTGGCACCTCGTGTCACAGGGCCTCGGTCGGTGGCAGAGGGGACGACGTGTCTTCAAGAATGCAGTCAAACTGCTGCATCCCGGGGAATGTACAGTCCCGCTGCAGTCAACACTTAAGCACCGGGACTGCGGCATGGCCAGGTAAAGCTGGCTCTGGTCTAGGAAGGGCGGCGTGGACCTTCCTGTCCTTCCTCCCTTCAGCCTGCCCTGGCAGCGGGGTCCTCCCTCGCCTCGGCTTGGAGACAAGGGGGCACCTTTCTCCCCGCACACTGAAATCACCCCTGGTTTCGGTACAGCCTTGCTCCGGAGTATCTGCAGCCTACCGATGCCGCGGGGAGGCAGGTGTCTGTCCAGGGAGCACGCTGTAGACACGCTGTGTCTGATTTGGGCACAGGATCCTCCTTTGTATAGCAGGATCAGGAGCTGCTGGCTAGGGGTGTGCTGTGGCATCCACTTGTCCCTAGAAGTATTCCTGGCCCTTCCGTGGGTGGGATTGACAGGTCAGTTCCCCCACTCTCTAGCCCCAAACACATGTCAGGAGCATCCTGGTGTCTAGTCCTGCTGTGGTGTGATGCTGAGTTATGGTGACATTAATCCTGGAAGGGCGGTAATGCAGAGACAGCAGATGTGGTGGGGGTGGTGCTGGGAGCTGGAGCAGAGGGATGTTTTCTGCCTTGCTCAGGTTAGAGTGTTTGCCTGAGCGCAGACCTGCACAAACACTCTAACCTGCTCACATGGCTTCCTCGTGCTCCCTGTGTGCCATTTTATCTGGGTGCTGCATCCTTGCGGTCTGCGTGCGCTGCACAATGAATTTGCTGTTGTTGAATAGTAATAGTGCTTAAAGTAGACCATAGGAAAAATATGAAAATACCTCCAAATAAAGAATTGAACATTCAAATTCACTTTACAGTAGTTGATTATGTTGCTACCCAGCCCCTTGCAAAGCCTGCGTGGCTCCCATCACCAGGAAACACTGCTGAGATGAGGTGTGCTGGAGCTATGAACAGCCTCTCAAAGCATTGATCAAATCCAATTATTAAGAGATCCAAAAAGCAGCTCAGGCATTGATCTGTGAGCTGACAACACTCTGCTGGTTGGGCAGGACTTTGATCTAAATGAGCACCCCATCTTTCAGATCCAACTTCATTCTCTTGCCAAAAATTGAAATTGCCCTTTTGTATCTCAAGGCTATGAAATTAAGTGATTCATTTTCAGGTCACGTGCACCCCTGAAAAGCAGAGACTGGGTTGATTTTCCAGAAACCCAGGGGAACCCTTGAATAAATGCACAATCAAGTGACCGGTTCCCCTAATTAATGCTGACAGTAAAATTTGTTCCCTACCTCCATGTAGAGGAAATGATGCTGAGATCAATTAACCCTAATTTAGTTGAAATTACCTGGATATACGCATGGTCACACTTTGGAATAGTAAGACCATTTTGGCTGTATTCTCACATGAATATTTTCCCAGTGGATGCAGTCTCATTGCATTCAGAAAAAAAAAAAAAAAAGACTTTTGAATACTGGGTCCCTTCAAACAAATGTCTGTTAAAATTATCCTTAATTTCTTGGGCTGAAGTACCATGCTGGAGGGAGAGCCCTCGCAGTGGTGATGATTTTATTGTACTTCTGTGTGGCAGGTGAAAAGCTCAGCAAGGCAGCTAGTCTCCTTTCTTCTGTTCTTCTGCCTTTGGCCTTTGAGCTCCAGCTCGTAGCACAATGACACCAGAGGAAAATATCTGCTCAGCGGGGTATAGAGCAGTAACTTATGCCTAAGCCAGCCTTTGTCACATACCACAGCTTTCAGGAGAAGCAGGCTGCCTCATCTTAACTTGTTCTTTGCATCCTGCCCTTACAGCAGCATCGGTGGGGCTGAGGTTTCACTCTGCCTTCTGGTTTTCAGGATTTGGCCCCTGCCTTCACAGGGAAACACTGAAACCTGGTGGGTCTCTGCACAAGGTCTTACTCATGCAAAGCACCAAAGCTTTGGGGCTTGCTCGCACACCTGGTGGTTGGGATCTTGGCAAACACGTCCAGGATTAATGACGTTTCCAATCCCGGAGCAACTGTGTCATTATTCATGTGGCTCTGCTGCTGCAGTCGTCTGAGCGGGTGACCCGATTTGCCACACATGGACCTCCCACGGATGGGCCCCTTGGAGATTCTCATCTCTGCTGGTGTCACCATGAACTCGTCCCCATTTGGCTCGGCAGGTCCGCGCTGGCCCTGAAATTCCAGCCCTGCAGCCCCCGTTGGAGTTCTTAAACCTCTGATTGAGGGAGGTCTGACGGCTGAATTACGTTCTGCAGGTTTTCAGGCCTGTAAGGTAGGATTTTAGCCTGTTGCTTGCCTCTCATCTGATTTCTGTCCACTCCCGAGCTGCGATCCTCCCGGAGGGCTGTGAGTGGTGGCCGGCCCTCCTGGGACCGCGGGGGTCCGCAGGGAGGAAGCTTGGCTGAGTTGTAGCGACGGGACGCCATCCCTTTCTCCTCCGCTGGGAAAAGCACGGGGAAGGCAGGTTGCAGTCCGCCCTCGCGGTGAGCGGGAGCACCTCCGCAGCTGCCCGCTCCAGAGCGTGTCTCCGAGCCCCGGGCCCCCAAAGCTGAGGAGGAGTTTTGTTCCTGATGGCTCCCCAGCTCGAGCACCGCCTTCACCAGCGGGACGGCGGGCGATAAGCCCGGTCC
>NW_010972731.1:1234499-1235004 GCF_000737465.1 Haliaeetus leucocephalus
GGGGGGTAGTCCCACCAAAGTCGTGTGCGCCCGACTCGGCAGTTCGCCTCAAGTTTATACAGTCAAGTGTTACATATTCACAATACGCCTATACATATGCATGACCTATCCCCGCTTCATATTAAAATTAGCTCCGAGAGGTCATTTCCATAGTCTCCTCTCAACTGTGCTTGCACAGTGCCTCTTTATGGTGGTCGTCTGGTGGTTGCAGAGATGAAGATAGACGACTCCTCTTCGTCACTGCTAGTAACCTCTTTTCTTGCGCAGGCTCAGTGGTTTCTTGGTATTCACCCAAGCTGCAAGACCAGTCTTGGCTGGCTCTTGGGGCCAGCTCCTGCTTCTTATCAGGAACTGTCTCTGCCTCATTGGCTGGTTCTTGGGACCAGCTCTTCTTATCAAGGACTGTCTCTACCTCAGCTAATTTCAACAATGTAAGCGCTAAACATCATCTTTCATCCCCCTTTATTATGTCTACTGAGATTCTTTTGACTCCCCTTGTCTCAGC
>NW_010972731.1:1235021-1298166 GCF_000737465.1 Haliaeetus leucocephalus
GCCGGGCTGCCCCGGGGCTGCGCCGGTGGCACTAGGTGGCACCATTGAATTGGGAGCGAGGAGACGGGACACGCGGGACTGGGGACACGCGGGACTCGGGACACGCAGGACTTGGGCCCCAGCAGCCGTCTCCCCAGGGAGAGCCGCCCGGGGCTATAGCTTCTGCTGGGGTATTTTCTGCCACAGCTTTAGGCCGTGTGCCTTTTCCTAGCACGGCGGGTCTGTGCACCCCTCGTGCTCGGAATAAGCGACCACCGGAGCTGCCTTTCCCCCGGCCTCCCCGCGCCGTCGGCCCTTGGAGCTTCTCCCCTCTTCCCTGCTGAGCAAGGAGGGGACAGGTCCCAGCGTGGCCGGAGGAGCCGTGGGTTCATCTGAGCAGGAGTAAAACACGACTGCTGAATGTCGCTGCTGCCTCTTCATCCCTCACCGGCACCCCTACGGTCTTGCTGGGTAATTAGCTCTTCTGCCAGCGAGAAGGAGAGGTTTTTCCCTTTACCTGTTTTACTTTGTCATCTTTCCATTTCTGGCCTTTTATCTCGATCTCGCCCAGCATTGCAGGGTATTTGCTATAAACTAGTGCTTTGCTCAAAGCCGACCTGTACCGAGAGAACTTGCTGTGGTGATACGGACAGCGATATGAGCAATAACTGCAGGAAGAGCTACTCCAAAAAGATTTTTTCCTACAAGATTTTTATTAAAATATAATTTTAATCAAAGCATTCGCTGGAACATCTAGTTTAAATTGGAAACCAATACTTTCTGGGGGTATTTTGATTGTAAATATTTAATGTCACACTTCTGCTGTAGGACCTGAGTGTAAAGTAATGGAAAAATAGTGCTGGGAGTAGGAAGGAATAATAGACTATGTGCAGAAAATTTGAGACTATCAAAACTAATTAAAATAAGTTGCTGTAACTGAGTAATGATTGATTAAAATTTGCCATTATGAGAACAAACATTCTTTTATTGCAGGAAAAATGATTGTTGCCTACTTGTTCCCTCTCGCTAACACTGTGATGATCAGGAGCAAACCCAGTGGAGCGGGGCTGTGCTAGCCTGCTGCTGGAGGGGAATGGGGCTTGTGATTCTGGAGGGTGCCAGCGCAGGGGGTAGGATTAGTCTGAGCTCCTTCGGGAAGTGCACACAACCTGCAGCGAGTCCTGGGGCTGGTGGCAGCAGCAGCAGCACGTGGGGCAGTGTGGCCTTGCAGCTCTGCACGTTGATGAGCATCCTTATTTCTGAGTCAGCTGAAGCTTTTGTTGCTGTACGCATCTTAAAAATGTTGCTCTTCAGTGCTGACTCATCAAAGATTGTGCTGATGAGGGTCCTGTCAGGTGGTGGGGCTCAGTGTCCCCTGATTTGTACTGGTGGAAACCAAGAACAACTTTCTAGGCCTGGATATAATCCCAGCGTAAGAAGGGTGGGAGAGCAGGCAGCTTGTGTGGGGGCTAACAGCCAGTGAGTCTGTCCTGCTCTTGGGCTGTTCGCACTCAAGCTTGGCAGTGCTCGTGGGCTGACTCGAAGGTAAGTGGTGCCCTCTAAGCTAGTGAGTACATAAGTGCCCCTGGAGAGCAGAGGAGCTCTACATTGACAACCCAGGTGGAAATGAGCTGCAAAGTTCAGGGCTGAGCTTTTCCCAGTGTCTGGGTTTGTCCTAGTTGATGTTCTGGTTTGGATGAGAACGAAATATTCACGCATGCAGCTGTGTTTCAACAAGTATTGCTGTTGATCTGCATGGTGTGCTCCACCTAGCAGAGCATGGTGTCTAGTATGAAGTGCTGGTGTCCAGTGTCACAGGACCTGCTAGACTGTCTCAGCTGGGAATAGTTTCCTCATGGTGGATATTCAGGGTTTCTAAACCCTGGGGAGTCTGCCAGCCGCTCCCAGCATCCTGGTGGCAGGAGGGGCTCCAGCAAAGGGGACCTGCTGCGGCCACATGGCAGACAGGAGTGTGATGCTGGCAGGATTAGGTATCTCCCCAATGGATCTAGAAATCTGTGTTTGTGCGCCCCCATAGATAGTCTCTGCAGCAGTCCTAAGCAGTCATCAAGCTGGGAAACCCAAGGTGACCTGAAGGGAGAGATGATACATCTTCCCCTTCTATACTGCTGGCTGCAGCCTGAGCTGGACCAGCCCCAGAGCTGCCCAGGCAGGACCTTGGGCTGACTCAGAAAATGCAGTGCGAAAACCCTATAGTTACTCCTAATGGATTACTCAAAGCTTAGGTGGTGGTTATATTTATTATATAAATACATTAGTCCATTACCCATTATAATACTGTAAGTATATATTAATAATATGTCATTATATGCTTAATGTAAGTTTTTCTACCTCTGATTCAAGCTTGTCCCTCTATGGAAAATCACTCTGAGCTCTTCCCTCCTGGTCTGCTGCCTGCCCAGCACCCTTGCCTGACTCCCATCCCGGTTTCTCTCCCTGGTAAGGGCACCAGCTGAAGTACAGTGCAAAAAAACTCATTTCCCCCTAAAATATAAAACATGTCAGTGATTTAGAGCAGTTGCTGCTGCTGATGTTGGTGCATGATTATTTAGGTTAAAATGTGTTCAGCTTTTTGACTTCCCATTCAGAAAGCGTGTGACAGGGAATAACAATGGATGAGTAAGCACAAGTTTTGGCAGGTGGAGTTAAAGATGTTGCCTGAGATTTGGCATGAGGAGCTTTTTAAAAAACTTGTATTATCTCTTTAATGCCATAAAGTATCAGTTAATGCATTGAATAGACTGTCATATAGGGTATCGGGACCATGATTAGGCAGTTTCTCAGACTTCGCCTGTCAGCAGAAAGATATGCTCTTTGGCACCTTTTCTGAAATAGTTCACTGAGACTTTGTTTCGGGGAAAGACAGATAAAGTTTTTACTAATTAGACAAGGAGGACTTGAGAAACCAAATGGCAGGAGTGATAAAAAGTGATGTATGATGGTGGGGAAAAATGCTAGAAGCTGCAAGGGATAGAGCTAGAGACGTGGGTGGGGATGGAAAGAATCTGAAACGAGCTGAAAAAATAATTGGCACTGTTTGTTCATCTTTTCTTCCCATTTTGCTCTTTGCCTAACCCCTAATTGATTAGACAGACTGACCCATCCTTATACCAAAAGGTTATTTCATCTAAAAAGTGCAGAAGAGACACTGAAATCAGAACTCTGTTAATTTGTGTGTGCTGGTGGCAGTATTTAGTGCTGCCTGGTGTCAGTGACACTGACTGGTGAGTCTGTAGCTGCTATTTTCCAAGGGAATTTCAGCTTGCTGGGTGTTGCCTCCTTGTCCAAGCTCACCTGAGCTCTCCGGTCTGCTGTGCAGTTCCTCTCTTTACAAATCCATTGCTGGGTATGAACCTTAGCTCTAGGGAAACAAGTGTTCAAATGAGACCCCAGGGGAAAAACTTGGGAATGCTTCCTTGTTGCTGTGTTTTCTGAGAAGCAGGGTGAGCTTCCCAGAGGATGGTCCCATAACCTGTCTTGCTCCATGCAGGTACCTGTGCTGTGTGCATGCATATCTTTAGTTTCTGAGCCTTCCAGGCATTAACATGGCGAACATCTGTCATGGGCCAATTTCCCTGCAGCTGGTCCTCAGGAGAAGCATGGGCAGTGAGTGTCTTGCAATGGTAAGTTGCTGTTGGTTCTTAATGTATAATCCTTTATTACCAGAGGCAGAGCCCAGGTAACCCAGCCCTGACTTCTTGGATCTTCTTGAATGAAAAGCTTTCTGCTAGTTCTATAGATCAAGGAAATGTCTCTCCCCACCTCAGCCTTCATTGAGGGGTGGAAGGTGATCTTCTAGCATAGTGAGGCATGGAGCATGTGAAAGATACTGTTCTTGACCATCACTCTCGTGAAGCCAGCATACGGTGTTGGACACTGTGGCTTGTGTTGCTGGAGAGCTGCACTGCAGTGGTCTGTACAAAAGAGGCTTGAGTTAAACGAGCTGATCCTGAGGTCCCTGGGGCCTTGCTTGAGGGTGGCAGGTTTGACAGCAGGGGGTACTTTACCTAAACCACGCAAAGCACCAGGCGCTTGTCCCAGTGTGGCAATAGAGGGTCCAAGGAGAGCACAAATGCCTCAGCTTCCCCATGGAGTGCTGGTGGTGCTGTCTGGCAGCTGCATTAGCCTCAGCAGGATGTTGCACAGCACACATGTCCTGGTGTTTCAGGGTAAAGGGAAAAGAAGTAATGGTCTTGTCAAGGCCGCTGTCTCAAAAATATCCAGTCTTGTTCCACTTAGGCTCTGATGCACTGAAATCCATAGTTCAGCAGCCATCCTGGTCTGCCCAGAAACAACCTGTGCCGCTGAAAGCCTCTGCAATCTCATTTTATGCAGATGTTCCCCATTCTCCGCATTAAGATGCTGTCCCATTTTTACCTCTTGTCCTTTTGAATTGTGCCTCTTTTCAGATGAAAAAGATGGGAAATGGGTGAAAAGACCTTGAGAAGTGTAAATGCTGCCCATCAGTCTGGTCTGAACTAGTACGAATGCTCCGTGCTTGACATGTGAGATGGACTGCCTGTTTTTGGGAGGATGGTACCTCATTGAGAAGCTGCACCTAATTCTGTTATTGTCTTATGATTGGCACCCCCCCCCCCAATCTAACTTGGTTAGACTTTCCATTGTTACAGTGTGTACCAATTTGCTAAGTATTGTTCTATGTCGTACAGTCCATCATTAGATTACTATTAACTTCAGTATTGTCTTCTGATTTTTTTAAAATTTTTTTTTTTATCCACTGAGATATTCTTTATAGGATGCTACAGTGCAAGTGATTTGATTGTGCTATTTAAAATTCAGCCCTGACCCTCTATTCAGAAGTCAGTGGAAGCTTTGTTGCCACAAGCCAATGTATATATGCAGGAAATATTCTGAATGAGAGCGGGTTTTGATACTGCTGGGTTTGGTCCCAGTACAGAGAGTGCCAGCCTCAGGTGTCTGTACTCTTTTCCTGCTGTGATGGTGGGTCAATAACTAGCAAGTGCAAATGGGCTTCCCAGCTCAGCCTTCCCTGTAGCTGTGTTAACCTGCCCCGTTTCTACAAACCTGGGGTTGTGCGGTGCTTCAAGGGTTACCCTGTGCTGCCACGAAATGCTTCCAGAGAATGGATGGTGGCTGTTGCAGCCTGATGGGCCTTCCCTTACAGTACCTAGCAAGGGTGTTTTCTTCAAGCTTCATTCAGGCGGGTATTTTATTCAGGGCTAGTAACAAACTATAAACTTACCTAAAGATGGCAATGACTAGAAGAGTGGTGAGGAAATGTCTAGAGGGAGGATGGCAAAGGATCCTGTTGAAGAGATTGTGTGCTGGAGGGCAGTTGCTGGCAGAAATCATTAAAGGCTGATTTTGATGGCATTGAATCATACATTAATGAAGTGGCACCATGTTATGCTAACGAAATCTCTTGATAGAACAAGAAACTGCTGCCTTCTGGAAAGTGGCCGGGGGACTACTCTTGCCTGCGCTGCCCTGAACTGACCTCCTGCAGACGGACATGTCAAGGCAGTGGGTGACTTAGCTCTAGGAACGGAGTCCAAGCCCCTCACTGAGCTCTCCAGGCCAGGTCTAGTAGCTATGCAGCCATGTAACCCTGCTGAGGTTTGCTTCTCTGCTCAGTCGCAAATGGAAGAGCCAAATGGGGAGCTGGCTCTGAGTGGGTGGACAGACCTGTGGCAATGCAACGGCTGGTCCTGAGGCAAATCACTCTCCCTGGGTCTGTGGACGATGCGCCACGGAGCTGGAGGACTGAGTGGGATGTGGGAGCTGGGGTTGGTCTGCCCAAGAGGAAGGCAGAGGGAAGGTGCCCTGTAGGAGCTGATTTCCACTCTGCTGGAGGTGCATGGAGGTGTTCAGCAGCTCTTGCTATTGTGTGCAGGTCACCTCCTTCATGTCTCCACCTCCCTCTGCAGCCTGCAAGCTGCCCTTTAGTGGGGCTGCCCCAGTAGCTCTGCCTCTTTCTTTATTCACTTTGTGCCATCAAATCACAAAGGGATGAGGGAAGCCAAGTCCTTTGTGCAAGTGGCCCACAAAGCCTGGCCACCTGAAGTGTTTAAGTGTGGTTTAGAAGGGGACTAACCTTTAGACAGCAGGTTTGAGCTTTATTAAAACGGCTGGAGCTATTCTGACAGTCGGCTCCCCTGGGCGCTGGAGACGGATGAAACCGATATGTGCTGCTAATTGCAGATGCTCATCTTGCACTGAGAGCCAGTATCTTTTAAAGGATCAAGCCACCCCACTGCCTTCGACATGGGCAGGGTATGGCAGGTCACTGCAGCATGGAGATGCAATTAAGCAGAAGGTTTCTGCATCCCTATTCTCCTTTCTCTTAGTAAAAAGTGCTGGAGGAGCTTTGGCTGTTGCTAGTTGTAATGTGGCTTTATATAGAAAGAGTTCAGTGCAAACGTAGAGAGGGCTTGGATGCTTCTGGTGCTGTGATTGGGAATTAGGCCACTCACAGAATCACCAGGCAGAAGTTCAGCTCCATGTCCTGATGGTCCTTCTGAAACCCTGGCGAGGTGTAAGGCATAGGGCTGATAGTGCCACATCAGAGAGGTTGGTGTTGCCTTGCAGAGGAATAGGAGGAAATGGGGAGTGCAAAAACTGGTGGAGCATTAATGAACTCTGGTGTTCCCTTTGTATTTTCTGGGTGTGCTTTGCTATGCTGAGCCCAAGTGTAAATACAAATAAAATATAAACACTTATTTACTACTAATACCATGTTTTCCCTACCCAAAGTCACCCTGCTATAGTGTGAATCCCGTCATGTTGTTAATTAGGAATGGACTAGTGCACCTCTGTTATTAAAATTCTTCCTACTTCTTGTCTTTTAACTAACTACAGTGTCTTTGGGCTTGTGCCAGCTTCAGTTTTAAACCTTTGAAAAATCTCTAATCTGCACAGCGCAGACCAGCTAATTTTTTTTTTTTGTAAGCAGTAAATATCCATTGAACATAGATCTTTTTGTTGCTGATGAGGATGCCTCTTAAAATGAGATCCATTTTTTCCTCCATATCTTGCTAGGGTGAAAAATACTTAGGAGATGCATTTCCACCAGCCTTGTACTGAGTGGGAGAAAAGGTGGTAGAAGCGCAGCTCTTCAAGACAGCCCTTTAGGCTGACTCCATCCAAGCTGGAGATTTATAGTGCATTTAAATTAGAATAATTTATCTGGAGAGGTCAGATACTGTGCGTTGTTTTCCTGTTAATGCATATTGGAAATATGGAGCAGAGCAGGGTTGTGACTTTTTCAGTCTTAGACTCTGATCCTGGGCTCAGGGGTCAGATGTTGTGTGCCATGTCATCTATTGAAAAACAGTACTCTATGGGGTTACCAGACACTCGCTGCTTTATTGGGTAGGGTTTGGGTTCATTGTAATTTTATAAGAGCTGAGTCATTTCAGCTGAAACTTTCCATGTCACCTTTGCATTTTGGGAAAGGTATTCATTTTCTGCATGGAGGAGAAAGAACTGAGATTAAAGTAAAATCCTGCCTGTCCTGGATGAACTCAACCAGCTGATGGTATCTCACACCACCTTAAGCATTCTTTAAGCTATAGCAGGTGCTACAACTTTGGTTCCAAATGTAGTCTTTCAGAACATTATTTTCTTAGTGGAAATGGCAAGCTTTGTTCTCTTGCATTTTCTTATGTAAGCAGGTCTGTCCTCGTTACTGCAGAATTGTTCTTATTCTTGGGGGTTTTGTGCCATAGCAAAACATTAGTTGGGGAGTAGATTCTTACAGATAAAGAACAGGAAAGCTCAGATGTAACCCAGGGGAAGGAGCAATGCTGACCTGTGGAAAGGTATTTTTAAGCCATTCATGTCTGTTCTTGCTTTGTAATATGTGTGACTGAGAAGCAACGACCTAGCAAAACTCCTGAGGCTGGAGTCAGAAAAGCTCTGGTGACACTTCCCAAAACTGGTGCTGGGGCTTTTTATAAAGGTGTGCTAAATGCATCTTCCTACTAAGCTTTGCTTGGCTTTGTTCTTCCCTCTCCGGATGTAGCATCGCATCAAGAAACAGCAGTCAGCAACTGTCTGACCCACTTAAGATAATGCTAAACTCAAGAAAATGCATCGTCATCTGTTAAATAAGAACTGTAAAGGGGAAGCCAAAGGAGGCATAGCATCCCTGCTCTTCTCTACCTGCCTTGAAACTAATGGCACTATACGCTTTTCTCCAGTTCTGCCACAGGACAGTAGCTTTGCACTCTTACAAGGATGTCAATCAAAGTGTTTTGCTGCAATAAACAATAACTCTAATTATCTTGACAGCTGATGGCAAGAGTTAGGAGGCTCAAAACTTTCCCAGAGGAGTAGGTAAGACGAGAGCAAGCAAACAGAGCTAATGCGGTCTCCTGTCCTGCTGCCTTGATGAACCTGGTGATTCATCAGAGCTGACACGATGAATCAGGATGGTGGGTCTGAGGACAAATACGAAATGGTGCCATCGCAGGACCTGCTGAGGCTGTCATCAGAGGAGTGAGTGCAGCTTGTGCTGGCCTCCCTGAGTGGGCTCTGTCAGGGCCAGCTGATTTATTGCCAGCAGCATGGCTGCAGCAGCAGAGACCAGCTATAAGGTAACTTGTCAGATACAGGCCCTGCTCCCCAGGTGGGCTTTGCCAGCCAGGCTCCCTCCGGTTCTGGCTGGCTTGTATTAATTCCAGCTCGAGGTAGTTTAAAATTAGCTCAGGTATAATGCTCAATTCTTACACCTGAGTCATGCATAGCATTTCCCTGGCTGTTAGGGAAGATGGTAAGGAGGTTAAGACGCCATGTTTGCAATATCACCTTGAGCATGTGCTGTTTATTTAGCCTTCCTTATCAACACAGGTGCTCACTGAGTCCTGAACCCCAAAGATATCCTTGCTGATGTTAACACCATGTGTAATAGAGCATCAGGACTCAGTTCAGAGGTGTTTGTTCTGCTAACTTTTTGTGCTCTGTGAATGCCCACATAAGCAGTCAAATCCCTCCCCCCAGTGAAGTCATCCTCGGCAGTGGTCATTTGAGGAAGCCAAGAAGACCCAATTAACAAGGTGACTTTAGTAGACTTAAAAATAGGTCTGTGAAAATGCTTTTAAGGACCTGGAAAGACATGTCATCTTGCTGGGGCACTGGGGGCTGTGTAGGGGAGAAAGCTATATGGAAAGGTAAAATAGGAAAGTAAAATGGAGGACAGCTCTTATTTAGCTGTTACTGATTGTTTTAAGTGTTTTGGGGTCAGCAGAGATCCGGGCTTTTCATTTGATGATAGAACTGAGCAGGTAGTTAATCACACAAATGAGAACCTTGTGATGCTTTTAAATAAACAATACATACAATTTAATGTTTGTGGCTTGTAAGCACTACAAGCTTTGTTACTGTCTTTAGAGCATGGATGTGTGGTTTATAGATTGGTGGTCAGTGGTGCTCTTAACTGAATGGGAGTTGTGCTAATGAAATCTGGATGGTCCTATGGCATCAGGACTGTACTCCCCAAGAACAAATTGTTCTGGTGACTTTCTGGCTCTTCAGAAGCCCTCGATGTGTAAAGCCCTGGAGAAGTCCAGCTTCATATTTAAAGGTGTATGTGGGGACCCAGCTCCTTTGAAAATGAGACACTTTAATTATGTTGTTTCTGAGCATATGCTTTTGAGGGAAAGTCCCTGTTTCTATAGCCTTGACATGCAAATGATCACAGTTGGTGTCTCTGGTACAGGACAATTTTCACACAGTTTAAGATATGTGATGTGCAGGTAAAATGCAGACATGTAACTTTATTTGTGGTGTGTTGTATGTTCTCCACATGCAACCTAAGAGCATGCATCTTGTTTGTGATTACTAGTTCACCATCACATGGAAAACATTGTATATATTCAATCTAGTGTGTTGGCATGTGTCAGCTCATTAGAAGTGGCCATTTTCAGCTTGCAGAGAGACAGGTAATAGGAGGGGAGAAGCAGAGGGTGCATGTTGGTGGGTAGATGTGCAGGTATCTCTCTGCAGTGTTTCCTGTCCTGTGGGTTAGTCGCCCTTGAAGCTGAGGGCATCAACAAGGCTTCTGCCCTCACTAAGGCTTTCTGTTGCATGATCTGTGGCCTCCAGCTCCTCCCATTCCTTCCTCTCTCCAATACACATGTTTTTTAGGCCATCAGCAGGAACTGGCTCATGCAGAGGTAAGCTGAGATCTCCTTTGCCAAAGACCTGCTTTCTCATCTGACTTTTCCAAACTCAACTGCTGTTCTCTGAGGCTTTTTACTTTCCCTTCTCTCCTGGCTTTCAATTCAATCCCTAAGCTATTTTGTGAAAAGCTGGGCTTTTGTTGCTCTGGTGACTGGAGCCAAAGTACTTTAAGAACTGTTTTTTCCTTTTTTTTGTCCCAGGCTTGCCATAGGTCTTGTGTGGGACTGTGTTTGCACCAGTTTCGGTGGCTCTGCCGATTAAGACTAACTGGTGGTGGGGTCTGTGGGCAGAGAATGAGCTGCAGGGGGCTTGTGCGCTTCACAAGGCCAGCACGAGAGGAGGAATTTATGGAGCTGAAGATGGTGTCGCACAAAGATTGGGTCCAGTTCTGTCTCTTGGTGGATTCTTGCTCTGCTGAGAACAGAAGGGGCACCTGGTCTCACCTCCTGCACTAACGTGCCCAGTGCTGCTCTTGCCTAGCCTGTGCTGGATCTGCAGCACCTCCTTTAGGCTGCTCTTACTGTTGAGCTACTGGCTCTGGATGGTCTGGATGGTGAAGGATTTCTTCTTAAGCCGGTCACTTGTTAACTTTCCTTTGCTGATAGTTAATAATACTCTGCTCTGCGTTTAGCTTGCTGAAGTAACCGGTCTTTCTTGCAGGCCAGGTGCTGGTGGTAGGTATGTGGCTCAGTGATCTGAGCACAGACTTTCTTCCTGAGCAATGTGAGAAACACTGCGAGTAGGAGTAACGTCACTGAATGAGTTGGCTGGAGAGCTGGGCGTGTTGACAGTAATTTCCCAAGCCAATAATAGTTAGGCAGCTGCGGCAGAGGTCTAACAAATGAGATGAGTTTCTCTTTCTCTTTCCTTCCCCCCCTCGGGCCCTTTTACAGTAGTTTGCAATTTATAGTGAAGACCAGAGCCTTTCACCTTGTGCCTCATGAGGACGTCTTTGCCCAAGATGTATGGTACCCTGTGCACTTTGTCGTCTGGCTGTTTTTACTGTATGAAACAGACCATGCGAACGGGGAGATATTCCGGCACGACGCTCACTTTTCCCAGAGAAATGGAAACTAGCAAATGAGGTGATAAAACATGTTTCATACCAGCATAAGGAGAGCAAAATGGAGCAAAAAAATAAAATGGGGTGGCAGGGACAAGTAGGAGAGGAAATTAAAAGGCAATTGAAACCCAGCCTCTCCCTAATGATTTAAACTAATGCAGTGTTTATTTAAAGCAGTTAATGGTCTGATGTCTGGGTCCTTATTCCCCTGGGGACAGGCAGTGGGTGGTGAGGGCTGGGAAGGTACAGAGCAGGTCCCGGTATCCCCTAACAGCAGTAGTGTTAGTGAGAGGTGTGTAAGCAAGAAACTGAGCTGGGACCAGAAATGCTCCCTGACTGTGGTTCCCCCAGCACTGCATGGAGTAAAACCTGTGACCGCTGCCCTGGTGTTGCAGGGCAAGCCTTTATCTGGAGGCCACAGTTCGTATCCTATTCCCGGTCCCACAGAGCCACCCAAGCCCCAGTTCTTTGCTTTCACCTTTCTCTTGGGGTTAAACACAGCAACAGGAAGCAAATTTACAGCCCAAGGTCCTTCCTCCACCTGTTGGGTTTTATCCTTTCCCATTTGTTATCCTTGTTTTAGCCTCTTGCTGCTGCCAGTAAAATGTGTGCTGTCAGTGCCTAACTGTGCCAGATGTAGCATTTTATTTCCAAAATGATTTTAAAACCTAGTTTGTTTTATTCTCCATTAAAGAAAATTCTCCTTGGTAAGGAGGAGGCAATAAATTATGATCTGGGGATAAAGAGGTCATGCAAAGGAAGGCAGAAGCTTCGAGTTTCCCGGTGAGTAACATCCAACAGGAGCTAGCCCAGTGCTTTCTGTATTCCTGCTGTGCCATTACAGGACTAGCAGTCAGTCTCAGTAAGTCCCATGTTACCTGGTTCTCTTGCCTGGATATCAGACCAACATATCTTCTCTTGAGCTCATTTTCATTGATCTAGGGTATTTCCCCCTCCTCTAAACTTCAGATTTAATGAGATGAGTGTGGAGGACTCGTAGCCTGCACTGTTTTAAGGAGAGCTGTATTCTCTCTGCTGTGCTCAGCGGTCTCTGCCGGGTCCTTTGAGTGGGTTAAGAGATGGGATGGACAATCTCGCCCTGGACCTACATTCCTGAAAGCTTTCCTGGGCTATGAGAAGGGCTCCAGAAGTCTAATTGTGTGAGTCACCCCGACAGATAGCTAAAGATCTAGTGCACTGCTGGCAAACATAGCCATGAAGGTGGAAACCTGAGCACTTCACCCCAGGAACACCAGGACAAAAAACTTCCTGGATTTTTCTGTCCAAGCAACTTGCAAGCACAAAACTATTTTACATAGTTGAGAAACAGGCAGAACATGTGAGTAAATCTGAAGCAACCACTGGAGTGTTAAGCTATCTTTTAGGGGTTTTCCCCCTCTTTGAGTCAAATCTTCTATCAGTGGTCCTGTCTTACTCAAACTTGTAAGAAATTTGACCATGCATTTCATCTCCCTAGGACAGAACTGCAAATTGGGAGCATATGGCTAAATTAACTTCCTGAGTAGAATCACAGGATAACTTTTCATTGGAAAGGGTGGCTTTGGTTGCTCTTTTTTATTCATTTATTTTTACAAGGCAAGCCCAAGTGCTGGTGTAAGTGAGGCTGACTTGCAGATGAAAACTAATGAGTGAAATTACTGCACTTATGAAGAAAATGCTACTAGCAAGTTGTGAAAAACACTTTAATCATAATTAATAGGACAAAATTAAAATGGAACTTTAACTCTCCTCTGGTGTTTTAATTAATAATTGAGTTTAATATTGGTTATGGCATATCTTTGCATGCTCCAAAATACCTGTGGCAGGGCAGTCAGGAGAACATGGCAGTTCTAGAAACTTCTATGATGAGACATTCATAAACTTCAGGCTGGAGGGACCTTTATGATCCACTTGTGCCACCCTGTATAAAAAACCAGTCCTGTAAGATCGGTGGACTGAGATGTAACATGGCGCAGAGCATTCAGGTGCAGTATGTTGTTACACAAAGCGTAGTTAACAGTCTGATGGGGCAGATGCTACAGCTGCATCACAAGCTATTTCTTCTACTGTTTGGCCAATCTGTTTTGTATTGAAAATGCAAGCTCTTTCTCCTAAGTCTCATTTATCATCCCTTTAGAGTACTGCAGACCTCCTGCAAAATAGAGGCCGGGGGTGCTGTCTGGTGATTTTTTTTTTTTTTTTTTTTTTTAAATACCCCCTGGGCTACAGGCTAGTTTCCAGAAATATTTGATTGCAAGATAGTGTCACTGCCTGTGGAGGCTTGGGGGCAGCAGGTGTGATCCCCATCGTTTGCAGTGGCTGTGCTTTTTCTCAGTGCTCAGCTCCGCGATCCCAGTCGGAGCACTTATTTCTCCCAGCTTTCTGCTCCACGTGGATAGGTTGAAAGTACCTCTCCTGTGGGTGCCTGTCTAGAGTTTAAGCTTCCTTCAGAATGTACCTGCAAAACAAGAGGAGTATGTGCGATGGGTTGACCCTGGCTGGACGCCAGGTGCCCACCAAAGCCGTTCTATCACTCCCCCTCCTCAGCTGGACAGGGGAGAGAAAAATATAACAAAAAACTTGCGGGTCGAGATAAGGACAGGAGAGATCACTTGCCAATTACTGTCATGGGCAAAACAGACTTGACTTGGGGAAAATTAATTTAATTTACTACCAATCAAATCAGAGTAGGGTAAAGAGAAATAAAACCAAATCTTAAAACACCTTCCCCCCACCCCTCCCTTCTTCCCAGACACGACTTCACTCCCAGATTCTCTACCTAGCCCCTCTTCCCCTCGTCCCCCCCCAGCAGCACAGGGGGATGTGGAATGGGGGTTGGGGTTAGCTCGCCACTCTCTGCTGCTCCTTCCTCCTCAGGGGCAGGACTCCTCACGTCACTTGCTCAAGCGTGGGGTCCCTCCCATGGGAGACAGTCCTCCATTAACTTCTTCAACACGTGTCCTTCCCACAGGCTGCAGTTCTTCACAAACTGCTCCAGCGTGGGTCCCTTCCACGGTGTGCAGTCCTTCAGGCACAGACTGCTCCAGCGCGGGTCCCCCACGGGGTCACGAGTCCTGCCAGAAAACCTGCTCCAGCATGGGCTCCTCTCTCCAGGGGTCCGCAGGTCCTGCCAGGAGCCTGCTCCAACGCGGGCTTCCCACAGGGTCACAGCCTCCTTCGGGAACCCACCTGCTCCGGCGTGGGGTCCTCCCCAGGCTGCAGGTGGAGATCTGCTCCACCGTGGACCTCCCTGGGCTGCAGGGGGACAGCCTGCCTCACCGTGGTCTTCCCCACGGGCTGCAGGGGAATCTGCTCTGGCGCCTGGAGCATCTCCTCCCCCTCCTTCTGCACTGACCTGGGGGTCTGCAGGGCTGGTTCTCCCACATGTTCTCACTCCTGTCTCCAGCTGCAATTGTGCAGCTTTTTTTCTCCTTCTTAGTTCTGTTCTCCCAGAGGCGTTACCACTATTGCTGACGGGCTTGGCCTTGGCCAGCAGCAGGTCCATCTTGTAGCCGGCTGGCATCAGCTCTGTCAGACATGGGGGAAGCTTCCAGCAGCTTCCCACAGAAGCCACCCCTGTAACCCCCCACTGCCAAAACCTTGCCATGCAAACCCAGTACACTGGGACTGCTCATGGATGCTGATACCAGCACCTGCTTCTTTCTCCTCACGATGTTTGGAGCCTGTGGGACTGTGTGATGGTGGGTGAGGACACTGCTGCCCTGGGGTCACCCTCGGCTCCCACCTAATCTTTCCCTTAGGGATCAGCCCTGTGCTGACTGCTCCTTGGCATGGAGCATGCTATCTCAAAAACATGGGCTAGGGAGTTGGCCAGCTAGCAAGGGGTGATTCTGAAATCACAGAATTTGTAGTGGTCTTTGCTCTCCTGGCCATGGTGACTGGAAACTCTTCCATGGGAGCCTGACCAAGAGGAAGCAAATGTCTTAAAAAAAAAAATAAAAAAAAAAATTAAAAAAGATAAACCAAGAGGAAAAAGATTGACCTTAAGATGTCTTGAAACTCAGGAGATAATGGCTGTAGTTCTGGTTGCACAGGGCTGGATGGAACTGAGGGGGATGGAAACTGGGAGACTTCCTGTGCTGTACTGGAAGGGTCCTACAGAGGAAGAGGGATATGTTGTCTCCTTTGACCGACAGTGTGATAACCCTCTCCCATAATGTAGGCTTGTGTCTAAACAGCTGGGGTGATTGTAGAAATACTCCAGCTTCACTTCAGCAGGCTGTCTCCCATGTGGAACATGCCTTGCTTATATATATTGTGCTTTCAAATATGTCCACCTTCAACTTAAACTAGTGCATGTCATGGTGGTTAAAAGATGGGAGATATGAGGAAGCTGAAGCTCTCGTCCAGTGAACAGTGCACATGTGTGACTTACGGGATTGGTGCTCTTTCTTAACAAGGCCATTCTTATTTATGCAGGAAGATGGCTGTGAGATGAACAGTGCTGAGAACAGTTGTTTTCAGAAGGTCTCTGCCTTTGCAGGTGCTTGTGAAGTCTCATATTACGTTGATCCAATGGTGAATGTATTGTTTGGAAGCATTGCTAGGAATAGCTGACTCTGTTTCTGGCTTTACAAGAGTATATTCAAAAATAGCAGTAATCTCAGGCAATTCCTTACCTCTCCCACCTTTTCCTCCAACCCACAGGCTTCCTTAATGTTTGCACTGTTTCTGCATTCTTTGAATGGTCTATGAAGGTGCAGCAAGCTACAAGAAACCACTACAAGTTGGTAGAAAGTGAGCTTTGAGTATACAAATGCAAATATTCATCCTGGGATGGTGATTGTGGTGTTATCTAGTCCGGGAGTAAACCACTATTGAGTTACATGTCAAATCTAAACTGTGCACCAAAGATTTGAATTTCAAATCTCAAACACTTGTGACACAGTGCTCATAAACAAGTTATGGATCAGGAATTAGTCACCAAAAGCATTGTGACTAATTTTAAATATCAAGTTAGATGGGGGGGTGGGAAATCTGCTCAGAGATCATTTGCAAGCTGAAGAAAATAGTCTAAAAATTATTCATCAAGCTTTATTCTTGAGTAATGTTGTGTCATCACTAGCAGGTGGCTGGAGAAACAGCACAGCATACCATAATTAGTAATAGCCATGTATTTTTGATACTAGTTTATCTGTGTGATTTACATCCAGATGGTTTTGAAAAGGGAATCAAGATAAAATCAACTTCCTGGATCAGAATTTGCTTTCTAGTTAATGAGTTAATTCAAAGCTCATTATTGTTTCAAAAAAATTATTCTAGATTACTAAGGAATAGTATTAGATGTTGGGAACATTCCAGCTTTATCACTGGATTTCTTTTTTAGATCAATAGTGCACATGAGCACTGCCACAGGTATGCATTATAATGCCATCTTACTATGTGCCTGCATATAGAAATGTTTATGCTTGGTGCAGATGCTCATCATGTAGCCTTGCCAAACTTTAACTGCTGACCCTCAAAAGTTACCAATGACTTATAGTGGAGAAGACATTTGGCATAACCTGTGATAGGAAGCACTATTAGCCTTGGCTCAAAGGATGCTTAAATAGCTGTTTTCCCATGAAGGATTGTTGGGTAGGACAGTATTGAACTGGAAAGAGCAGGAACCTCCTCTGATGGTCCCAACTCTCACTTAGAGAAGTAATGCTTATTCATGAAATATGCTTGCTGGGTCACAGAGTTCTTGTTTACATGTTTGTAGCTTTTGCTAGTACAATTTTGCTTTCAAATAGCCTTCAGTTCCAGCAAACATCTCTTCAAGTTGTGTATAAATCTCTTGACCTGGCATACTTGGACATCTTTTGCAGCAGAAGTGTTCTGTCTTCTTAGGAAATCTCAAAGTAATTTCTTCTTTCCTTCTTTGACCCCATGGGCAAGGCCATCATCTTGCTTGCATACATCAGTAGTGCTATTTGCAGACAACTGCAGTATGAATGTGCAGAATTTGGAGAATTTAATCACTGTTCCAGCTGAAGAACAGTGGGTTTCACATTATCCTAAGTTTAGACATCTGCTAAGTTTAAGGTAGTTGTCTACAGTCCTTCTCTAGCCAGTAGAGAGAAACAGCTCCAGATCCATCATAGCCCAAGGGATGCGTCTGAATTGCACCTGCTTGTTTAGACTGTGATAACTATTTGCCACTTAAAGTTAGGTGAGATGAATTTCACCCTAGATTTCCAGGTGACCACAGTTGGTGACTAGTTGGTATCTAAACGTAGATACTAACCTGGCTCTGTTCTGGTTAATGTACTACAGTGGTGAACTTCTGAGTTTATATCAGAACTTAATGAGGCTTTTCTTTGAGGGGGGTAAAGGGATGGGAACAGAAATCCTGTGTTATCTGGTGCTCTCTGTCACTCTGTACCAGCCAACAAAGGTAAGAAAACCTGCCATTAGATTTGGGTGTTTGTCATGAAGTGCTTGTTACTGGGAGACAAATCCTCTCTTGGTGTAGCTGAGGAATATCATGTCTCTTCTGACACTGGTAGTAAGGAAATGCTGAGAAGCACCCTAGATAGCTAGGACTCTTCAGACATTGTCCTTGAAACTTTGCTTGTTAGTCTGTGTTGACAGTCAGAACTCTGTATTTTCAGAGTGACTCCACACCCTTATTTCAGTGATTGTCAGTTTAGCTCATCAGGAAATCCCCAAGACTGAAGTGGGCTCCTAGCATGAGAAACACTTCTGAATTTGCTGTTGGAAGCTTTTCTTCAGGTGGAACAGGTGTTTCAAAAGGGTGCTCATATCTGTTTCCTGATGTGGGTATATTTGACTCTTAATCCTCCTTTCATGCACCAAGTAATTTCAGCTGGCCACGTGGGGCACAGTGCCTCTCACCAAGGAGTGTGCTGTGCGCTGCGTTGGGTTGGTTCCTGGTGCCGACCTCCTTTTCTGTGCCAAGACCTACTTTATGGTCAGTCTCAGTGTGTGCAGTACCCAGCTGTACTACCCAAGGTAGCTGGTTCTTTGGAGTAAAATCAGAATAGCAGCACATATTAAAAAATAATATACAGGGAGTTATAATGCAGATGTATGTGGAGGTTGATATTATGGGCACATTCTCCTGAAGAAGGGCCATTACAAAAAGAAATAACCTGTCACCAAACATGTGGTTACAGTTGGGGTAAGAGTGCTTAAAAACAGTTTAGTGAGACAAAAGTACCCTTTGTATCTGGCTTAAGCTGCAAAACAAATCAAAGTAAAAATGCTTTACAGTGAAGGAAGAGAAGGTTATACTTCAATTTTGCATCCCTATAAGATGGTACCTTTGGGCACAGGGCTACGCTGGTGCCATTGCTCAGTTCAGGGTGGGAGAAGAGGGACCTGTGCCAAAAGATGTGGTTTTGCAGCCCTTGGGGGTTATTCTTCTGCCTCGAGATCCCAGAAAAGAGATCAAGTAATGAATGTGTGCCCTTATCCAAATGAACTCAGTAAAGTTTGTTTACAGGAATTCAAACCTCTGGTGAATAATTCATTCCTGGGCAGAACAAGAACAAAGCAAAAATAACCCATGGAAGGTGTCCTCCTGGGACACAGGCAAGGGAGCAAGCCACCTCTCTGGAAACTATTGCTGTTGTAGCAAAGGAGGTCGTAACTGTCTGGTATTAATAGGGCGAGCAAATGCCAGCTCACAAATCCTGTTAGTGGGTAGGGTGAAAAATGCCTCTATCGGATTGAACTGTGGTTGTGTGGATTTGTTTAATCCAGCTAATGTTTCCATTTCCAGAGATTTTGATGCAAGAAACGTTGTAGCTTCTAGCAGAAGCATGAGTGGATGTGTTAAAACTAAACTTGGGTGAGAGAGAGAGGCTAGAGACAGGAAACCAGGGGGAAGTAAATGACAATTTCTTTCTCAGAAAGTGGAGGGTGGGGGAAATCCCCATATCTCTGGACCTGAATTTTGAAAGCCACCACCCTCAGCTCCTTCTAAAGCTTTTTCAGTACCTGTTACTTTCAGCTGAGCTGTCTGTCAAAGGTGGGTCTTTGGAAACAGATTAATACAAGTTAAAATAGATATGGCACAAGTCTCTGTAAAACATCTGCCTTATCTTTACATAATGAATTAACAAAGATGAGCTTGAAAGAAATGTAATAAATTATTCAAAAACCTCCTATGCTTTTGAAATGCTAACCAGTCAAATCCTTTGAGACTGCTTGATCAGATTATGGTGTATCATACACTAAATCTAATTGGTTATATCCAGTCCTGAATTTTCAGATTTACTAGTTTGGCTAAAGTAATTTAAGCAGGGCATATAACATGAATGCTGTGTATAGCTGAAATAATGTCAAATGATCTTAATTAAAATGAATTCACTTTTACATAATAAGGAACTTCACTCAAATTCTCTACAGTTTGGGAGCTGGGAAGCATGTGTTCTTTTACCAGACCTCTGCTCAGCAGCAGTGCTCATGCCTGCCTTCTCACTTTTTTGGGTGCCCAACTTGAGACCGTAAGTGCCCCAATTTATTGAGCAGGTGCCCGGGATTTTCTGAGAACCAGGCTTATTTTAAGGCAAATATACAACCACAATAAAGACTAAAAATTCAAATGGAGTTTGTATTTGTTTAATGTGATTTCTTCTGACCTAAATATTAGCATGATATGTACATTAAAGTAGTTGGCTTCAGGACCAGACACGCTGTGTGTGGGAGAAATAAGCTTGCTGTAGGACCCACACCTTAGCACCTTCTACATATATTGGTTAGGACAGATCCTTGAACACAATTCACTCACATTTAGGTCTGTGAATCACATAACAACCTAAACTGGAAAAGTATTTAGGTGCATCTCTATGTACTTTACTGAATAGAGCCGACTTTACTGAATTAAAGCCAATAAAAGAAGCAGCAGAAGCCCTTCTCTGCGATACATAGGCTCTGTCCTCTCTCTTCAGCAACAGTTCTAGGGTGCAGCTTCCAACCAAAGTCCCTCACAAAGGAGAGGGCCATGTCTCGTGCTGACTGGGGAAATACAGATATCCCTTGAAAACCCATGGCCACTGTGGATGTTACATGGGGCTCACAAAAATGTTTCCCCTAGAATTTTTTCATGGCTGAGAAGAATATGTAAAATGTGGTGATTGTTTCCAGAGCTGTTCTGCCCAACAGACTTCCTTCAAAGGCTTTAGCTCTGTGTATGGGCTTGAGCTAGCCCAGCCTGGCAAAGGGATCCCCGGCGCTGCTCAGCACTTGGTTATTTCTCACTTAACGCTTTCTCGCTTCCCATCTCTTCCAAAGCTTTGGGACAGGCTGACACAGATGGGAGAGGACGCAGGTCTTAGATGGGACACAAATGTTGGGTGGGTGACCCTAGGCTGGATCCCTGTGCGTGGTGTGGGCTGAGGGGCGGGTGGGGAGGGGAGCTCCTGCTGCTCAGGGCTGCCAGGGAGGGGAGCGGGGTGCCCAGCAGATCCACTGTCTCTGGCAGGACATTCATTACAGCTCACCTTCTGAGGCTCAGAGCATCTCTGGGAGAAGCTTTAATTACTGCTTTCCCTTCTAAAGCAAGTAGCAAAGAACACTGCTTAAGAGACTCTTCTATGCTTCTGAAGACTCTTGATGGCATCCTCTGGCTATCTCTGTGTGAAGAAATAAGAAGGCTTCAACAGTAAAAGCATTTCCCTTTGGAAATGTGTTTTCCAGTGCTTGACCTGTGCCGAATGAGAATACATTTGCCGTGTGAATAAATTCTTCTTTACCAGCCTTAGCAATCCCAATGCCAACTGCATTTGTTATTCAGGAGCACTTGACACTGACCAGTGCTCTTACCTCACTGCTTGGTGAAGGGGAAGAACAAATGAATCAATCCCATTTATGGACGCTAAATGTTCAGGCTTGGAGCACGAAAACTAGGGAGAAGTTGCAGTCCTTTGCCCAGGCTGGCCACCCTGCAGGGGGACAGAAGTCAGGGGTTTTTTGTGTCTTGGGAGCAGAGGGACGGGAAAATACTAACCACAGCTACACCCAGAAATGCTGCTTTCCTCCTTCACCACCCTTTGTCCAGACCCTTTTTCATAAGTGGTGATGTGCCAGTGTGCTTGGGCAGCAAATCACATTGGTTTTGTCAGCTGCAGAATGCAAGAAATCAGGATTAAAACTGAAGTATAGAGGAGCCCTTGGATGTTCAAAACACTTTATATTTAAATGAGTATTTGGTGGTAAATTATCAACTCCTTGCAAAGCTCTGATATGAGGAATACGGTACTGGGAGGAAACAGGGTTTCAGTGTAGAGCCAGCTCTCCATTGGCAATGCTCGTTTCTGGGGGAAGGTGTGGCAGTCATTTAAATAGCAAACTTACCTACCTGTGAAGCTTGTGCCAGCCTTGACAAGGACGGAAGAGCCAGGCTGTACCCCTACCTCCAGCGGTCAGCCGTCATCTGTCAACGCAGTGGGGTCACTCCAGGATCATTCTTCTGCATCCTGTTTCTGAGCTGTTGCTGTGGTGGTTTTGCCTGAGGTTAAAACCTTAGGTCTGGTGCAAACCAAGGGTGGTAAATGCTGCTGTGTTGGTGTACAGCTGGTGTGGTAAGACCATCTCGGCTTGAGCAAGTCCTTCCTTGGCAGGTGATAGGGCAGCACATGATACTGAATGCAAAAAGGAGAGGTGATATAAACCAAAAGCAGTTTGTATGGTACACCTGAATCCCCAGGGAAGAGGCTCTGCAAAGACAGCACTGAGCAGCACAAAGAACTAACAGCTTGTGTGTAAACAGAATAATGTGTAACGAGGCAGCTAGACTGACAGAAGCACAGCCAGTGTGGTTTAAGACAAGCTAGGTGTTAAAGGCAAACATTGTGAGGAGTGCTAACGCAGTGCAGGGAGTGCTCCGGTACAGTCCGTGCTCAGGAGCAAACGCAGACCTGCAGAGGGGTCTGTGATGCCTCCTGCTATTTTGGAGACAGGGCAGACAAGTCACTTGGACAAACAGAGAACAAACCTATTGGTTTGCTGCCCTGAGGTGGGTATGCTCTGAGCATTTAATATGTTCAAAAGCTTGGTGTAGTCCTCAAGAGGTCCCTGATATAGCTTGAATCCAGCTCTGCTGCCCAGTGCTGTGTGGATTTGGCTGGGGCACTGGGTAAGTATGAAGGGGATGCAGCCTGAACCCTTAATTTGCTCTGCTGATGCCTGTGGCAGGGTGAAAGGCTTGTTCTGGGTGCAGCAACGTGTTGTGTTTCTGGCTGCGCCAAGCCAGACCTACCGCTCGGGACCTCCTGCTGCTTCCTCTGCAGCTACGAACAAGCTACGGTGGGGCCCTGGCTCACCTGTAATACACTGGTGTTCAGCATGTAGACTGGTTTGGCCTAAAATGAGCTGCTTTTTTAATGAGGCTAGCGACAGCTTTGGTATTTGGGCACAGCCAGATGACATGACATATCTGAGGCTGTGAGGCAGGAGCTGCACCCATGGGTGCCCCCAGCAAAGCCAGGCAGGGCTGGTGCTGCAGCTGGGTACTGCAGTCACCTTCCAATGTATTTGTCCATTTTGCAATTAACTTTTTAAAAAGTATGAACGCTCATAACGATATCTAATGATGCATAGTAGGAAAGAAAACAAGCTTGGGTTTGTTTCAGTAATGTCTTTTAAGTGTCAGCTGAAGAGACAAAGCTGGTCCCCTGCCTTCAGAGCGCGTCATGGTTAAAAGCTGGCCATCTGCAGGGAATCGCAGGCAAGTGGGTGAGCACCTGGCAGATGTTTAATCATTTTGTGGATTCTGCCCTTTCCTCTTAATTAAAAATCTGCCTGGTTGCAAACCTCCACTGGAGAATATAGCTCCTTCTGCACTTCTGTTGGGGAGAGGTTTGTTTTTTTGCTGTGATGAATGCTCAGACTGTAGAATAATGCTTCAGCTAGACAGGGGTGTGAGGGACTGTGGAAGTTTTGACTACAGTGAGTGAATATTACTTCTATACACTAAACTGGCCTAGCAGGGCTGGCTGTCCCCACTCCTTTGGGTAGAGATGTTGGCCAGGAGGGACCGCCTGTAGATATGCTATTTCTTTGTTTATAAAAAAGCCTGTGGAATGTTTGTATCTTGGGGCAAGAGAGCCCTTTTGCAGAGGGTTGGAGTGGCTGCAAAAAGCTTGAGGTGATGCAGAAGGGTGTAATGGCTGTTTAATGGTGGAAGGTCCCTCTGATAGTTTCCTTTTCTGTGCGGTGCCTTAGGCTGTCTTTAAATGTCTGCGTGGGCAATGGGATGGGTGGTCTCCTTTGAAGAGAGACCTGGCAGAGCTGCTTGAGATCAGTAGTGAGGTGACATGGTGTGCAGGGAAGGTGTCCCCTGGTCTGACCGCATGGTGTAGTCACAGGTGGAAGTGGGTGGTACACAGAGGGGGTGACACCGGTGACTGCAGCCCAGGACTTGTGCAGGCTGGCTCTCTCGGCCAGCCATTGCTAGCTCTGACAGGGGTGCTTGGCTTTCCCATACTGTTTCCTTTTGGATAGGAAGAGATAACTGTGCCCATTTCCCAAAATGCTCACTCAAGTCAGTTTGAGAGCCTGGAAAAAAGGAATTAAATGCATCAAAGCTGCTAGCAGAAGCTCACAAATCCTTAGGCTCTTTCAACCAATCTCCACAGAGCTATAAAATCCATGGAGAACTGCAGTGGAGAAATGATATATGTATTCCCGGCTTAAAGCTCAAAGTGCCAAGGTCCAATTTGCTGGAAATCATCTGGCCATGACAGAGGTCTTATGCGCTGTCTGCCAGGGTAACCACTGGAAGACAAGACTTGCCAGAGCAAAAGAAACATAATGTCCTTCTGCCTTTTCTATTTTTCTGCCCAAATTACCTTTAGGTCATTGTTTAACCTCTTTATTCAACCCCACAGATGTCTGCTTTGAGTAGACAAGAGATTCTCTTCTACATATGTTTTAAACAAGAGTGGTAAAGGCAGAGTTATGTTTTTCTGCTCCGTGTGATGACACAGGGATGCAGGAGGCCCAGAGCTGTTCGGTACCTCCTGCCCATCCCAGGCACAGGTGTGAGTGGAAATTCCTATAGAGCCACAGGCTTTCCACCCTACACAGGGGGGTGGGAAATACTCTCCTGTTCTGCCTGCGTGACTACTACCACCACTGCAGCCCTTGAAGGGGAGGCAAGGAAGGATTTGGAGGCAATATTGAGTTGACCTCTGTGGACATGGCTGAAGTACAAGGTGCAGCATTTCTGAATGCAACTCTCTTAATCAAGAGGTGGTCTCGTTTTACAGCCCCGTGTGGTTGGGAGAACCAGATGGCACCAGAACTTGCTTTACAGGTGACATGAAAAAATACATAACAGCTTCTTTAGGCTCCTACTGGGGAAAGATGCTAGTCCAAATCTTCAGCTAGTGCAGATCAGTGCAACTCCACTGAAATCCATAAAGATTGATTGACTGACTGTGTTGGAGGATCTGCACTGCTGGCCTTTACTGAAATCCTGCTAAACTTACCAGGCGCTTCACATGGGCTTTTGCTCTGGGGAAGGACAACTGAGTCATTTGAAGGCAGTGAAATATTGATTTGGAGAGACACCAATAAGCAGTTTGTCCTAACAATCAATCCCAGAACAACATTAGCATAAGTCAGGATTAGGGCAGGAGCATGTCATGGTAAAATATGTGCTGCAGACTGTGGTGGCCCAGAGACTCCCAAGATGGGGTGTAGATCTGCAGGTCAAGGAAGGAGCCCTGAGGGTAAGAGAGAGACATTGAGGCTTTCAGGGTCAGTATTTGGAGAGGCGGGGTTGAGATGCACAGGAAGGTTTTGTTTCAAATGAAATCCACATCACCAAAGATGATGCAGTAAACTTGTACGTTTGTCACCGCATCCTCCTCCCACCTTGATATGGGGTGGATTGAAGGCAGAGCTCTGATTCTCGTTCAGAAGCCTTGATTTGGGCACTGGCTTCCTACCTTCCCTAGCACTGCCCCATAGCACCCCTCCCTCAACCAGCCAGGCTGTCTGGCTCACGTTATTTCTGAGACAGAACAGGGTGAATGCTGTAAGCCCTCAGCGTGTCCCAGTGCTGCTCCTGCTGTCAGAGGAGCCCTGGAGCAGCAGCGTGCCTGGCTGGCCGCACCTCTGCGGAGTGGATGCAGTGGTTGTAAGGTTGGGAGATGTGGATATGACCCCAGACTATGCTAGGGAACAGCGGTGCCTGTTAGAGGAGATGTCTTGTTTATATTTCCTTGCACTGTCCTGGTGGAGAAGTCCTCTCCCAGGACAGGGAAGAGGCTGATGCTGCCCTGCCTGGAAGGGCTCAGCTCAGGAGGCAGCTTGCTTGCTCTGCTGAGAGCACAGGAGACTGCTAGTGACACTGCCTGAGAGGTGCTAAATCATGTCTTGGCTGCACTGCACCTTCTCCGGGGCAGGGTCTCCATTTAAGGCAACTTATACTAGTTTCATGCCTGTTAGCTAAGGCTTCATCCTTATTCCTTTCTGTTTTCAGGGACTTGAGTTAGTCCTTATTTGTCCAAATAATTGTATTAACATCACATCAAAACTAGTAGACACGTAGAAATGCAATGTAATACAACTTCTTCCATAGAGCTGCTGTGATTTGTGTCAGCAAATGATCAGGTGTCTCATGTCGCAGACCTATCTTTGTTGCTAGTTGACTGTACACAGGCTAACTTAGTAGCTGCTGCTCTTATTTCAGAGGCACCCATTAGTTCCAACTTTTACTTTGTTGTTTTTTTTAGCAGCAACTTTATGCTCTTATAAGTCCTGTTATATAAAAAAGTGCTGAAATCTTTGAACTTTGTGTAAATGAAATTAGGAAGTCGGCAAACGGCTACGGACAAACCCACAGTGTCTTGCTGATGTTGGCATGGTTTCAGTGAATGTGTTTGAAGAAGGATACTCGTCTCTGCACTGACACTACCAATGATGAATAGGCATTACCAGAATGCTTGCTAAACATGTGCCTTGTGCATGAAAATCCTGTTGCCTCAGTGAACATGTTCAAGGAAGTACAAGGAGTGCACCGTATGCAGTGCAGGCTGTGCCAGCTGATAGCTGTTGGCTTGTAATCTGTACTCAGATGTGAACAAGACTGCAAAGACTTGAATTTGGCACACGGGTGATATGAGGATTGTCTGAACAGGAAGAGATTGTTCACAGGATTTCTTGAAGTTGCAGTCATTAGAAATATGGCTAAAGAAAGATAGCAAGATTAGTCTGGTAACTTAAAAATGATGGGGTCCTTGGCAATCTAAACTCCATAGAGGAATTATCTCTAGCAGCTGCCTAATCTACAAACAGAAAAACTCTGGCTTTAGTCACTGGCAAAACATTAGTTTGCCAGGGTCCCTTCCAAACTTAGCAATCTTTGATAAGATACCCCATTGCTTCAGTAAGTTTAACTCGAGCACATGGAGAGAGCAAATGAAATCTTTTGCTTATTGCTATGACTGGAAGGGCAGGTCTCTCTGAGATGATACCTATAGAAAAATTGCTGAACACATTGCAATAAGCCATAAAATGCATAGTTCTTTTGTGGTCTAAACTGAACAGTGTTCAAAATGGAATTTCCCTGCCTTCTTCTCTTCTGGCATCTGAGACATCATCATCAGGTGATTTGAAAGGCAAACTATTGAAATTTGATCCTGTAGATTCGAATCCATGACAGTAGATACCACCTTAAGCACTATAAGTCACAGCTGGGTGATTAAGGGGTTCTCTTGAATGTGTGTGTGTATCCCTGGAAATCTGTCTGGCCTCATCATGGAGCTGCAATTTTTACTCGCATCCCATTTTTGTAGGGGTTACTGTATTGAACCATACCAAAAGTCGATCTTTTGGCAACCTGTTTGTTGCTGGCTAGTAGGTGGTTAAGAGTCATTAGCTGCTGCTTATGTTACTTGTTATCTGTATATTTTTGCAAGGAATGGGTTATCAAATCCTGTGTTTAGCATTTGAAGTACACTCAGCAAATGGAGGTAGTGTTTCTCTTCAAAGCCCCGTGGTGATTGCTCAAGCATTACTCATTTTGTGCTCTTTGGAAAGGTGCATTTGCAGGAATGAACCATCCCATCTCTTGTCATGGTTTTTACTGTTTTCCCTTTTGAATCCAGTGCATGTGTCCTCTCTACACATATGTACAGCCATCGAAGGAGCTATGTGATTGTGGAGTGGGAGTTAGTCTTCTGCATGTAAATAGTAAATATATATTTTTCCCTATGTCTACTCATTTCACACATATGCACACAGCTGCCATTTTGCTATTCCATGTTCTATTTCATTTTTCCCCAGATCCTGGCAATAATTGATTTGGGACTTTTTTTCTCATTTGTTTCCTTCTTTAGACACAGTAACTTTCCCTTGTCCCAGGATCTATATTATTGATCTCCCGTGGTCCACTTCACTCTGGCAAATGTTTCTATTCCAATTCCAATTGGATTGGCTTTGGTTTGCTGGCCAATTTGAGAGCTGGCAAGCTCCTAAGTGACTCCTGGTGTCTGTGTAATACAGTGAAAAGCAAGATTCAGCTGTAATGATTCTGAAGGGGGCTCTTTATTAAGGCCACTTGGTGTTCAGAGGATCTTGTACTACTCTGATTTTCTAGCCCTCAGACAAATTAAATTGTTGACTGTTGTCAGTCTCCCGTAGTTTCCTTTGACTGGACTGGGTCCTGGGGACTACTTAAGTTACACAACCTGCCTTGTGTCCTTAGAGCAAGAGCTTAGTCAGAAAATCAGGAAAAACTTCCTGATGGTAACTATATAAAACCATTGCGAAGTTCTTACATAAGGCCCATTTGTGCCAATAAAAGATTTCCTACACAAAATATCTGTCCTTTTCTATTAAAAAAAAGTGCCACTGCACTTAGTGGCAGTTGTAGTGATGATCGTGTGGTTGGTCCCTTCCCAGGTCAGCCGGCACTTCAAACTGCCTTTTTGGGGTTTGCATCCTGAACTTCCACTCCCTTTGAGTTTAACTGGTAGTATGTTCCCCTTACAGACTGGAAAAACTGCCTTTCTCCATCTTGAAGATGTGCAGCTCTGTTAAGGGGAACTGCATCCAGTCAACATCATCCCTAAGAAGTTGGAACTAGGGTCCATTGAACTTGTCTGTGTGTTTTTTCAAGGAGAAGCATCAAGATCAAAGTCTGAGAAAAGCATTTGATCTTCCAGCTGTAAACAACTACTAAAAGAGAACATATGCTATATTTAATTACCCTCCATTGAGGTGCTTGTATCCAAACTCTGACAAGCTGGTTGAGTTTCTTTTCCCCTTGTTTGAAGCAATGGGTAGTTAAAGGAGATGGGTGTTGTGAGAAAAAATGAGTGAAGAAGGTAAAAGAGTTGAACAAGTTTCAGTCCTTTAGCCCTTTTTGTTTCCTGCTGGAAGTACTAGAATGCAGCTGGGATGTTGGTTTTGCTTTGGGAGTGTACCCATGGGAGCTCGCTCTCCCATTCTTGTACCCACTGGCTGTTCACAAAAACATCATCCAGAAAGCTCTTGTCAATGAGTCCTTATTCTCAGAAGTTTT
Source organism: Haliaeetus leucocephalus (assembly GCF_000737465.1). Lineage (NCBI taxonomy): Eukaryota > Metazoa > Chordata > Aves > Accipitriformes > Accipitridae > Haliaeetus > Haliaeetus leucocephalus. The sequence continues at coordinate 1,263,755 of NW_010972731.1, forward strand.
CTTTTATATGTACCCTCCCAACAATAAAACTGACAGATGGTTAAATCCGAACAGTAGTTCCCAATTTTATAGTTAATTATCAAAAAAACCTTGCTTTGCTTCCCTCCCTTCCCCCACACTCACCAAATACTTGAACAAGATGAAGTGGTGACCTGATCACACCAAAACTGCAGGGGTTTTGCAGTGAAGATGGAGTCAGGCTGGTCTAGTAGAGCATTTGTGTGTTGAACTATCAGCACATCAATCCCTGACCCTAGTGGAATTATTTGTATGCTGAAGTTCACATCTGCTTTTACATTTTAGAGCAGCACCTAGATGTCAAAATTCAGTATAAAGCAGTGGATTTCCTAGTCATTTGTGTGAATTACTGAGTCATTACTGTAATGAGGAGTAATTATCTACGTTGCCTTGGAAGGTTGATTCACTGGGTAACTGATCAATCTGGAATATTTCCAATAGCTAGGAGCATTAAAAAAAAAAAAAAAAAAGGCAAGCGGATAAAGATCCAACACAACAAATAAGCTTATCTTTCTCATGAGGAGACCTGCTGGGTTATTCACTGGGTTTATATCAACCAAATTTACAAGATCCAAGGTTTGACAAATTCTGCCTCAGTGTTTGATACTCTTGAAAACTGATAGTAAATAGTTGGGCTAAATTACGTCCCTGGAAACCTATTTTTTGTCTTCAATCCCCCTTCTCCCAAGCTTCTTAGGTATGATTTTGTTCCAAAACAATGATGCATAGCCATGAAATGGCTTTGCCCTTTATCACTCCAGCATAGGAGAAGATAAACCGAACAGACCTGTTTATTCATTTTGGAGGAAAACAAAATTAAAAGGCTTCTGTGTATTGTGGTAATGCAATTCCTAATCAATGACAGTGGGTTTAAGAGATTTATGGGTTTTTAACTTGTAAGATTAATGGCTACATACATTGATGCTGTCAAAATGACAGTATCATGGTCACGTACTTCATGGAACAGATAGCGACCTCCTGCCAGACACATCCTTAAGGAAATGCAATTATTGCTGCCCATTTTACAGCGCTTAACTTTTTTCTCTTGGTAAGTGACAACAGAATGGGTTTTAAGCATAAATTAATCTTTCTAGATGAACTGTTAACCCTTCATGCCTAGCAGCTAGTTTTATTAACTCAATGCCTGCATACTGTTTTCTGGGGTGGCCCTGGCGAATAACATAAAGCAGCGCCAGAAGTACCATCTGGAGGCTCTCTGGAGCACCGGGCTCCAACAGCCATTTGGAGGATCAGATCTGCAATGTGACTGTCTTACATTGGACTTCGTTACTGTAGCAGTCACTGACAGTGCACTGGGCAACACAACTTTTCACAATGTGTGTGTACACACACAAGCATATACGTGTATATGCACATATACGTACATAAAGCATAGTGTTAAGCATCTGCATGAGCAATGTACTGCAGGCAGGTAGCTAGCAAATGCAGATGTAGGGGAATATCTGCTCTGGCTGTGGCTATTCCCAGGACAGCAAAGTTATCATAACATCTGGTTATGTGTGATTACAAGATTATCTGACTGCCTGTGTCCCAAGAGGTGGGTGAGGTGCCAGGTCTGGGACACGGTCCAGGCTGAGAGCTGCCGTTGGTGTCACCACTCTGCTGCTGGGTGGCTGAGATGTCCCATGTTTGCTTGTGGATTTCCCACCTTGTGCTGGGCTGCAAGACGCACCAGCACAGTCTCTTCTTGGGACTGAAAATTGATTTTTGATAAAATGTATGTGGAATGTGGTGAAGGGACATGCAGAAGCCTTAGTGGAGGCTTAGAAATCCCAACTGACACGTTAAAGGTCAGCAGGAGGACAAGAGGCATCCAGTGCTAATGCCAGAGCACTTGATCCCTTGTGCTGGTGGGAACCACCATGCTGGCCTCTGTTTCTAGGCTGGTTCTCACGTTTCTACTTCTCCTATTGCTATAACTCCAGGGTACTTTAAACTGCAAGTCCATCACCTTGTTTTTAGGCCGTTTATTTTTTGGGAATGATCAGGTTCATTTCAGCAGGCTTTAAAGTATTTCCAAATAATAGCCCGGTAGCGGTTTGAGACAGGCAACAGAAATGTAATGAAAAATGAGACTGTATTTGTCCAGAAGAAGAATTTTCAGCATGTTCGCTGAAGTACCTGTGGAAGCAATTTTTGAATATCTGTATGTATCTCATCAGCAGTCAGTCAATGAGTTCCTATGTTGGGAAGCAGACTCTGCTCCATAGGTATGTCATCAAAATATTATAACTTATGGGGAAATCTGCTGAGAAAACACAGCCAAGGATGTCGATAAGTAACAACACTGGAGTGCCTTAAAGGTCCTGAGAAGCCAGGAAGCAAAGTCACTCACGATTGAGAGACTTAATTCAGCATAATTTCCTGCTTCTTTTTCATGTCTAGGGTACTTACCTCTCAGAAGTGAAATATTTGAGTGTGTGAAGAAAACTGTAGTGTCCTAAAAGGCTTCTGTGGGAGTAAAGAGCTCAAGGGACATGTTCAAGGTTATCAGAGAAGTCAGCGGCAGAGCTGGGAACTGTGACTGGAGACTTAAATCCTCATTGGCACCTTTAAGCTGGTATTCCTTCATCATTTTACATGTAGCAATGCTACAGGGAATTTGCTCCTGTTACTGACACCTGCTAAACTCAATGCAGAAAGCGGCTTTTCTCCTTGCGAGTTGTTCACATGGTGTAATTACACTAAGGTGAAGCATTGATTCTTGGAATTGAACAAACTTAGGTTGTGCCTAGAAACAGAGGGGTTTTTTCAAAAGTAAAGTGGGAATTGAACACTCAGTCACTTGTTTTTTGATGGTGAATGGTCCCATAAAGGCAACCAGTCTTCCTTGTTCACCTGCCATTTTTACCATTGTCACCTCTGGCGGGGTGCTGCACCAGAGGTGGGCTACAGCTCTTATTTGATATGAAATAAAGCTCAACCACTCCTTTTTAATGTGTGAGAATTTATAATTACCCTATTAACATTTAAAACTGCAGTTGGTTCCTTGGCTTTCCTTATAAGCATAATGCTGCTTTAAGATAGCAAGCAATTGTAGACCTTATTTTTGTGCTTGAACGTTACGTTTGTTCAGGACTTGCAAGGTTGCTCTCCCCTACCGTCCCCCCAGGGATTTCAAGATGGTAGAAACTGCTAGAATATGTTAATAGTCATCTTGGAAAAGTACACTGTGTCCTGGTCTCCTGCATTTTACAGCCCTGGCTCTGTTTTCACAGTCAGTAGCCTTCTGTCCATTTCTAACTTCTCTTAGTGTTTCATATTCATCTTTCACATGCGTTCAGTGCAAAAAGCATAGCATGAAGTTCTTGGCCTCTCTCTGTTAATGATGTGGTTTGATGTGTATTAAGGAGCTGGCTGTTTGTTTCAGAGCAGAAGACAGCAACGTAACAAGGCCAGCGTGACCTAAATTGCTGACCTGGATGTTGGTACGTGTTCCCTGGAAATATGCAGATTTCTTGTTCCTGAATCTTCGAACTATTGAAAAAAACCCCAGCTTTTCCTCTACAGTTAAGCTATGAAGTCAAGTGTGTTTGCCACAGAAACTTGTCCCAAGTGACCAGACACGGTGCTAGCAGCATTTGGTATTGATGGAGCCATGTTCAACTTGGTACAGCTTAGCTAACACTGGCTTTAGCACAGCTGTCCCTGCACACAGGGCATACATCACGGATTCCTGATGGAGGGCAGGGGTCTTCTGGAAATCATGCATTGGCTTTAAAGTGGCAGTTTAATGTCAGGTCATCTATTTGCAGTAATCCTTACAGCAGGTTTCTGCATCAGTGCAGGTCTCAAAGCAAAGTATTTATAAAAAACAAAAAATCAAGGCGGTGCTCCTGGGGAATATCCCCACAGTCCTGGAAAGCAGCTGTCTATCCTAACCCCAGGTCTTAACACAAATCTCCGTACCTGCTGAGAGGCCAGCCTGACCAGGGAAACCTTAACAGTGTGCACAGTTCATTAGAAACTGTATTCCCAAAGCATTAGTGTGCCTGCAGATAGCGGCGTGTCCTTCGTCTGTACTAACTCAGCCTTCAGCTCCTGCTTGTTTATTTACTTGAAGGAAAGGTTGGTTTCAAGAATTGTAAAATTGAGATGTCTTGGTGAGGATAGTGTGATTTAAAAGGCTGATCCCGATGAGCTGCTTCCGAAATATCATTTTGATGGATAGATACTCTGATCATCCATTGCTTAGCTGGGAGCTCACTGGACATTAGCAGCTCACATTTCTGAGCCCCTGCGTATTGGAACTATGTCACAAACTTCATCAATGAGCATTGCGTGGCCGGTGGGAATGTGCTGGTGCTGACTGCGGAGATGGGGCTTTGCAGGTGCAGGAAACGGCTTCGCCTGGAGGCGAGGTTGGGGTGGTGGCACTTATAACCGGCAAGAGGCTGATATGTTGGTTTGAGAACCCACAGCAACATTCATTTCTCCACCTGCTTCCCCCATAATGCGAGAGCTGTGTCTGAGACTGCCAAACTCTTGTGGCCCATGAGATGGGTGTTGAGTCAGTTGAACCGGTTGCTACAAAAGGCTGGTAAGGCTCCATGTAAGGGTGGTAGCTGCTCAGGGGAGTGCTGCGTACACAAATTGGCTCTTAAGGACAAGATCAGAATATCTTCTGTAAGAATGCAAAAGCTGGATTTTGCCTACCTAATACCTTCTGCCATAAGCTATTGATTAACAAGAAAGGGGTCTGTGTTCCTCTTTGTGAACCACTGAGGCGTTAGCGAAATGAATGGGGAGGGAACGCGCTGCGGTCCCAGTCTGGCCATGGGAAGGATGTCCGATGGCCTGGAGAGGAGGAATGATGGCCATGGATGCAAGAGGAATATATGGTGAAAACTAGCCGCACACTGAGCTTTGCCTGTTAGACAAATAGACAAAGGAAAGTATTGCAAAGTCTTTTAACTCAGAATGTATTAGTTTGTTTTCCAGAAAATTACTAGAAAATGCGTGCAATGTAGATTTTAAATGCTCAGTCTCTTGTGAGCATGTGAAGATGAGTTTTGTCGAATCCATTTAGTAGTTAATACTTCCATCTGGAAAATTTAAAGCCTTAAAACCTGGTATCAGACATGGTAAATGCTAGAACAGAAGCAGGAAAACTGATTTTTTTTTCTTTTTTCAAGTCCAACTTGCAAGTTCATCTTTGGAAAGGAGTTATTCACCTGAATGTATTCAACATAGAAAAGGAGGAAGATCTCTTAGTGACAATTCAGTACAACCCTGTCTCCCTTGCAAGCATGGAAATCCACATGTTAGCAGACATTAAAATAATAATAGATGTAAACACTGCGCCCTTTCAGATGGAACATGTAGGGTAAGCGATAATTTGTATATTTTTTTTTTTCTGCAAGGTCTTGTATCAATGTCTGTTGTTCAGTGGCTGCTTTGAACTCAAGGCTGTGGTCATCTTACCGTGCTGATGCCCTGCGGCAGTCTTGGGTGGGCCCTGCACCCTTGTGCTTGAGGGTCCTGTCAAAGGAGCACCCAGAGACTCTGATCAGGTCTGGACCCACACCAGTTTGTAGGTTATGTGGGTGCATGTGCTGATCCTGAAAAGAAGTGGGGTTTTGGCAGTCTGGTGCACAAACAGAAAGCGCTGGCGTGTTAGGACAGGGGCATGGATTTCAGAAGCTTATAAGCCTGCAGAGAGCAATCTATGAAGGGCAGATAAGGGAGACAATCCATTATATGAAGTTTTTATATACTTTTTGGCATGAAAGAAGTATTAAAATTCTCCAGCTGCCCCTCAGTCTAGCCATTATATGTGACCCATTTCTTAGAGGCACCCGAGCATGAGTGGGACTGGAGAAGCAATTTCCCTTTGCAGTTAGGTTTATGAATGTTTTCAGTAAAGTGGAGCACCTTCACACCCAGGTTCAGAAGCAAATATTTGCGGAGTCAGCAGCACTTCCACCCTCTCTGAACCTGAGAGGAGGGAATCTCACCTTAATTTGGGTTTTTTTCTTGACAAGCCCTGGACACATTGTGCAGATCAAACCTTCCACTGGTGTTCCCGAGTCTAAGACTTGCTTGAGGGGGGAAATGCCAAGAGTTTTCAATTTGCAGTGGGATCTAAAAGCAAATGTATCTTGTGCTGGGCTCGACTTTGTGGAGAGTGTTTGAATGCAGCGCTTTGCCCAGCGGTACTCCCCTGCACAGGGCAGCATGCTGTCCTGTACAACTGTGCTCACCTGGTGGGGGAGCCCAGAGAAGACCTGGGAAGTGGGACTGGATTCAAAACCATGTGGAGCTGCTTCAGCTATAGCCCCACTCGGCTCTCCTGGAGTTTAGTCACAGCTCCGATGGCAACAGAGCCCGGCAATTTCTTGGTGTTCATAAACATGATCCTGGGTCCCTGCAGGTGGGTCTTGTGTTGCTGAAGGGGGGCACAGGGCAGGTGCTGGTGGGCAGCATCTTCCACCATCTGGGGCTTTCTCTCCCTGCTATAAATCCAACACCTCTCTAAGCGGGCAAGGCTAGGGATGGCTCTCTGCAGAGAAAAATAACCTGTCCTCATACATCTCCCCAAGACTTTAACAGACAGGGAAAAGAGCATGACAGACTTAGCTGTAAACAAAAAAAAAGGGGGAGGAAGGAGGAGTCTACATGATATTTCTCCTTTGCTGCTTTGTGGAGTTCAAGAGGATAACTAGTGCAGAGAGGCCTGAGAGGACAATAGTTTGTTCTTGTTTAATGTACCTTAACTGCACTGATCAGTTGTCATCTCTGCCATTGCCTTCACCTGCTAGATTGTGGCTGAATCTGTGCTTGGGGGGTACCTTGCAGCGTGTCAGCTTGATGCCGTGCAGCAATTGTACGGTTTGGCAGACATGGGGCGGTTACCGAACAAGTGCTCGTTTCTCTCTTTATCAAGTGATGCAGTTAATGTCTGTGATCATACACAGAGCCTTAAAAAGAATGTGACGGTGTGCTTTGGGAGAGGAGCAGGGGAGGCTGTGCTGCTGGGTAGCCGCGAGCCTCGGTGGGTGCGGAGGGAGGACACATGCTCGTACCTCCTCTCTCGCTCCCTGCATCTGCGGGGAGCGCTGCTGGTGTGCAGGCTTGGGCTGCCATTGCTCAGGGCCGGTTCTGTGGGCACAGAGTCCCTTAGCAGCAATGTGCAGCGGCAGGGAGTCAAGGCATGCTCACAAGTGCCTTTTTGCTACATCAGTGTCCAAAGCTGCTCTCCCTTCCCGAGGTTTCTTCTGGCCTGGAGAAGAGCAAAGCTTCTTCTAGCACATCTCCTGCTGGCTGTCACTTCAGGGAGACTAAGGGGATTTTGGCCCCAACATTTTCCTTTTGGCATATGTTTCAGTTCAGATTATTTCTCTTTTCCATGGTTAATAAAACAGAATAGTGACACACTGAAAATGCAAGGGAAGAAGGGGCTCCTTTGAGCTGTTGGCTGCTGGTTACTCTGCAATGGGGCAGGTTTTGCTGGACAGAAGTAGAAGATACGCATCTCAACAGCTTCCCTGAGCTCCTGCTGCCCATGCTGGCTGAGCAGCTACAACACCTGGCATTGCTGTGGAGGTCCCAGGCCAGGACAGCAGAGCTGAGGAGAGTTTTACATTGATTTCCCCCTTTTTGGCTGGATGCTGGTGTTTTGCGCAGTGTTTATTCTAGCAGGGACTGCACCCAAATGCATACCTGACTGGCCCTGTCCAATGCCTATTGCACAGCTTTTCCTGGGCAGGGCAGGTCGCGTGGTAGTTGCTAGAAGCTGCCGTACACTGTTGCTGGTTGTGGTGCTGTTCCCAAGGGACAGCTGCCAAAAACTCAGTCCAGACAAGACCCCTATGTAGAGGATGCTGAGAAAGGGCTGATCAGTCATTAAAGGACTGTGGGTTGTGAGTACTGACTATCGCTCACTTTCCAGAGCTTCTGATGCGGTGTTTTAACATACCTGCTCTTCTCTGGGATGTCTGTTTTCTGATATGTTTGTGTCAGGGCTTTGGGTCTTGAGCATTTAACAGGCTGACCCCCTGCCAGCCCAGGATGGACCAGAGGACATCGGCCCAGGTGGGATGCAGGGAGGTGAGTAAGTGTTGGTGCCCCTTCACAGGGGCAGAGCTGGTGGATGTAAACCAGCAAAGTGGAAGGAGCACAGTGGTGAACATGGAGCAGGAATCCCACAGTAGCCCTGGGAGGCCTGTAAAACGAGAGCTTGAAATCTTGAATTGTGCAAGGATATTTGTTTGATAACCGGCGATGTGACTATTTCCAGTGTTGTCCAAACCAGAGACTGGCTATGCCCATGTATACCTGGAGTGTGGGCTGGCTCAGACAGAAGGGAAGTAAACAATGCTGAAGTCAGAATAAAGGTGGAATAAATAAAAAAAATGAACAGGACACCTGCTTTGCAAGAAGCAAAAGGAACAGCAGCAGCAAATACCAGATTCCAGTCTTAGGACTGTCTGGTTAACTCCAGCAGTTTTATTCATTATAATTACACCTATTGATTCTTCAACTCATGCATTGCTATAGCTACCAACCTGCAGTAGTGCAGGTAACTGCCTCGGTGCAGATGCAGGGACCTGCTGAGCACTGTAGCATCCTGGCAGCTTGCAGGGTGCAGCTTGTGGAGGGAGGGAAGCGGCTGAGATGCCTCCAGGTGCTGTGTGGATGCACGTGTGGTGGGTTGACCCTGGCTGGATGCCAGGTGCCCAACAAAGCTGCTCTGTCAGTCCCCCCATCAGCTGGACAGGGGAGAGAAAATATAACAAAATGCTTGTGGGTCGAGATAAGGACAGGGAGAGATCACTTGCCAATTACTGTCATGGGCAAAACAGACTTGACTTGGGGAAAATTAGTTTAATTTATTACCAATCAAATCAGAGTAGGGTAATGAGGAATAAAACCAAACCTTTAAACACCTTCCCCCGACCCGTCCCTCCCTCCTGGGCTTAACTTCACTCCAGATTTTCTCTACCTCCTCCCCCCCCAGTGTCACAGGGGGATGGGGAATGGGGATTGGGGTCAATTCATCACTTTGTCTCTGCTGCTTCTTCCTCTTCAGGGGGCGGACTCCTCACTCTTCACAAACTGCTCCAGCGTGGGTTCTTCCCACGGTGTGCAGTCCTTCAGGCACAGACTGCTCCAGCGTGGGTCCCCCACGGTGTCACAAGTCCTGCCAGAAAACCTGCTCCATCGTGGGCTCCTCTCTCCACAGGTCCGCAGGTCCTGCCAGGAGCCTGCTCCAGCGCGGGCTTCCCACAGCGTCACAGCCTCCTTCGGGCATCCCCCTGCTCCAGCGTGGGGTCTTCCCTGGGCTGCAGGTGGAGATCTGCTCCCCCGTGGACCTCCCTGGGCTGCAGGGGGACAGCCTGCCTCACCAGGGTCTTCACCACGGGCTGCAGGGGAATCTCTACTCCGGTGCCTGGAGCATCTCCTCCCCCTCCTTCTGCACTGACCTGGGGGTCTGCAGGGCTGGTGCTCTCACATGTTCTCACTCCTCTCCCGGCTGCAGTTTCTGTGCTGCAGCAACTTTTTTCCCCTTCTTAAATCTGTTATCACAGAGGCGTTATCACCACCGTTGCTGATGGGCTTGGCCTTGGCCAGCTGCGGGTCCGTCTTGTAGCCGGCTGGCATCGGCTCTGTCAGACATGGGGGAAGCTTCCAGCAGCTTCCCACAGAAGCCACCCCTGTAACCCCCCACTGCCAAAACCTTGCCACGCAAACCCAATACAATGTGGAAGCAGCATTTTCCTTCATGGTGCTTTTCTCATACCTGTTCTGGCCCAGATTAAGAGAAGACTGTCCAGGCCCTCTCTGGCTGAGGCAGGTTATGGGCAGCCCCTGAAGGAGAGCTCCTCCTGTGCGGTCTGCGTCACCCTTGGTCCCTGCGGGGATCTGGTAGGACCCCTCCAAGTTGGTGATCTGGAGGAACGCTGGCCTTCCTACTGCTTTGGACTATGGTTGGACTCTATGCTGTTAAGGGTCTTTTCCAACCTAAATGATTCTATGGCAGCCTAATTCTTGCCTTTGTGCCTCCTTGAATCCTCCATCCAGAGACCCACTGATGCTTTTGAGATTTAGGTTTTTTTATTTATACTAATGTACTCCTGTATTAGGTGACAGCTTAGCAAAATGGCCACTGCCTTCTGCCTGTGGATTCCCCTGTGCTGTTTCTCCATTTTCCCCACTTTGATAATACCTAGTAGTTTAATTAAACTGCAAATTTCCTCCCTTCCCTACTCATTCTCCTCTCTGAATCACTGGTGCAGTTGCTCACATAGAGCGTGGTGGTTCTGCATGTTAAGCAGGTCTCTTCAGCTAGTCTGCAGATGTGTATCCTTATCTTCACCCTGCGAGCGCTGCTACCCTCTCAGTGCTCGCAGGCGCAAACACAAAGCACTGTTCTCCTCTGGTGTACGCTGGGTCTGGCTGTGAGTGCTGAATTGTCAGGCATGAGCCTTCCTGCACGCAGCTGCTGAGCTTTAGGGCTGTTGATTGCTGGAGTTTACACATATGCACTCCTGGAAAAGGTCAAACCAGTGCAATATTGGCTTAAATGAAAATTGGTTTATTATGCATGTGGCTCTTCCTGCAGGCAGCTGATTAAGCAGCCAGCTGTGGCCAGATGTCTGCCGGAGAGCCTCTGGGATGCACACAGCTTTAAAAGGTGGTTTGGATGACTTGTAGCTGAGGCTGTTTGTTGGCTCAGTCGACTTGTGGTACTTTTTATCGCAGCTAGGCACAGTGCTTCTCGCCAGTGCGTGCAGGGCTGCTTGTCATTCACACCACTGGTGTGTGGAGTATCAGAATGGGAGGAACCACCTCTGGTTCGCTTGGCGCGCATGGATTGCGCTGGGCACTGAGAGGGACTCTCATTTCAAACACTTTTATCTATTGGGATTTATCAGGAGCAAAAACTATGAGAAGTACCTTGGTTCTCTTGACTTAGTCTACTCCTCTAACCTGAGTCAGTTGTCATCTATAAAGCAGCTTTCAGCTAATTTTTCCCCACATAACCTCTATTAATACTTGTGATAAATAGCAACAGATGCTATTTTAAAGAGACTATTTGATCAGATCAGAAAGATGTAGACATGTGATTCATTTGATATCTGCAATTTAAAATAAAACCAGTAGCATCTTCTGGTCTTGGTTTCCGCACCCTAGGGCTCTGTATGGTGCTCTGTGCTTTCCAGTTTAGTGACAAGGGGTCGCTCGTAGCAGCATCTCCCCAAACTTCTCCATTTCCCCTGACATGAAGACATGTCAATGTAGCAAACTGGTGTGGTGTCCGTGCCAGGCGGTGGCCAGACAGGGGGACGTGGTGTGTACAAGCCCAGCAGCTCTGCCCCAACGCAGCAGCCCTGCCTGGCTCTCACGGCGGGATGGGGTGAGAAGGGAAAGGGGGTGCTGGGGCTGTGCGGGTGAGAGCAAGAGGAGGAGGAGGAGGAGGACTGGAGAGTAGGTGGCGGTGGACGAGCCCATGGACCAGCCTGGGACAAGAGCAGGGCTGGTAGCTCGGAGAGAGCAGGAGGTGCTGGGGGAGCCAGGGCACTTTGCATGTTACAGTTCAACATCACCAATATGGACTTCTTGCCTTAAACGCAAGCAAAGCATTTATCTAACATCATTTGACCCACGTTCAGTAGGACCTGTTTAGGATTCATAGCATGACGCAGGAGGTTGGGTTGTTTCCATTTGAATTGAGCCCCCCCAGTGATAGAGCTAAAAAATGAGGCAATAGGAATGATCCCTCTGCTATTGTTCTTGTGTTATTGGGCATCGTTATCCCTCCCTTGAAATGGCCTGCAGTTCAATTAGGTAGCTTTTTGTGGAACTCCTAAGTAGATTAAAAAAAAGGAAAAAAAGAAGAAAAACTGCCCAGTGTGTGTGTTCTTTTTCTTCATTAAAGGATTGGGGGGGGGGGGGGGGGTCACCTTAAAAACATGGAGAAGAAAGTCAGGGAAAGGGATCTCTGTGAAAGGCTGTTTTAAGCAATGTTTGCTGAAATGCACAATTTGGTTTGGCTGCACCCCTGTGTGATTTCTAGTGTCATGTGTGGTCCCAAATACCCCAATACCTGAGATGTGTGCTAGTCAGAGGCTCTGATGGATTTTCTCATGAAGAAAACATCTTTGATTTGGACTTTTATTTTACTTTTTTATCCCAGAAACATAGCAATGCTGAAGGTCTGTACATGTGGGACAGAAACCTGTGAGAGCTCAGTCCAGCAGAATCAGTTACATTTACAAGGATGACTGTGACAAATTACTAGGAAGGTACTGCTGGAAACCACCACTGGTTTATAGCGATATTTAATTCACAAGGTTGAATGTTTTTAATCCTGTTGTTGGAAAGCCTGGCTGTCCTGAGGCTGGGCTGCAAACTCACTTATAGAATCCAGCAGGGAAAAGTTTTGACTCCTTTAAATTCTGTACCTTTTTTCTAAGCCCTCTTCCAAGTGGGCAGCATGGCTGATGGAGGCAAGGCTTGTTTGCCCTCACTGGTACAATGAAGGCAGTAACCTGGGGCCACGGCACGTGGGACTCCTCTGCTGCGCTTTGCGCGCTTCCAGTGGCTGAGATGAATTTCTTTCTGCTGGTTGGGATGAGTGGTTAATGGGGAGCTGTCTAGTCAACAGGCATCTCCATCTCACGAGGTGAACCCCACCTGTGAGGCAGATCTGCGGGGATGGCGAGGGGACGGGGCGCTTCTCCCATGGCTGGGCTGCCTTGCTGTGCTGTGACGCTGTGAGGGTGGGAGTCGCCGGTGTTTTAAACCACCAGAAGCTGATCCCTCCTGTGACACTAACCCTTTGCTGCTTTTTGTTTGGGGATGCGAGGGCCATCGTTCATCTGCAGTGCTGTGCCTGCACCTGGGGGTCACTGCCCCATTAGGAGTTGGGCTGCAGCAGCAGGATGTGTCCTGGGGTCTTTCTCCTTGCCACGGCGAGGACAGCATCATACGGTGCCTCTCTCTCTGTTCCATGTTATTTTATTGCCTTTCCCATGACCCGTTTCCAAGGCTAACCTGCACCCAATGGACCTCCTGGAGCACTAGGTTGTCTGCCTGGACGCTGTCTGTCCCCGCAAAGTCCTCAGGCCAGGGGCTGTTTCATTATGCTGCTGTATAGCACCAGCCAATGTGAGGTGCCACGCTCAGCTGAAGGTCTTTGGGACGCTGTGTTACAGCAAATTAATCTTCTGACTATAATATTCAATATAGTTTTGCCCGTGGTTCATCTTGTCCATTAGTCTGCTCAAAGAACGTGTTGAGTGAGAAATAGGTGGAGCAGGGTTTCTAGCCTGTCGGTAAGGCAGGAAAACATGAGCCTTTAATATTTTTTTTGAGACAATTTTGTAATTGTAATAAATATTTATGTGTCTTTGGTCCACTGTAGCAAGCTAATAGTATATTCATTTGTGATGCCTATTTATTACAAAAGGCTGGAGCCTTTCAACCCCCTTGTTGCGTCTGGCAACTCCAGGGAGTTAATTGCATGCTGTCAGAAAGGCAGATCTTGCAAATCCAGCCCCAGCCCGCTAATAGTGAGATTATTGTTTAACGGTTCAAGACTGTGTGAGGCTGCTTTTTATTCTACTCTGCTTAGTGGGTTTAAAGAGGTTTTTAAGGAACTGAACAGCTGAGGCAGAAGTCAGCGTGAGTTCACTGGGGAATGCATTAGCGGTGGTCCCGTCTGTAGCAGCTCTCGCTGAGGATGCCGAGTTAATTGTGGCTGCAAGCAAGAATCCCTTTGAACAGCTGGTGGCTCTCATGGCTCTTGTGCTGGCCATCTCCCTCGAAGCAGCCCCAGTGGGGTGAGTGGACTCGGGGGACGCCTCTGCTCTCCTTTGAACCGAGTTAGGGACCTGCCTCGGAGGTGGGGGGGCTGGGGCAGGTTAGGGTTGTGGGACTGCCAGCCCCCAGGATGCCTGGTGCCAGTCCATCTTGCTGCCTGCCTCGTCTCAATCCTGTCCGTGAACCCACCGAGCTCCATTTAAAACCAGTGGGGAGATCTGGGCTGCTGCAATGGCTTTTGCTGAGCCTCCCTGCTTTGGTAGTTAGAGACTGTCTTCTAACTTCCAGGGCAAATCTACCCAAGGGAAGTTCACAAGCACTTATTCTTGTTTCAGCTCTGCTTCTTTATCAAGTTCTTCTCCAAGTACTGCTATTTATCCCTTTAGATAGATATAGATATATATATATATGCATATGGTACATGAAGTCTTGTAAAATGCAATTAATATTATGCTGTATCTTTAGAAATGTCTGTGATTAAATTCTGGGATTTTTCTCAGCTGCTTTCTGTTGGTGACTCATACTCATTCAAGCCCAGCTGGCACAACTGAGTTATTGGTTGTTTCCGACTACTGAAGTTTTATAGCAAATGTATTGTTACAGGCAGGCAAGTGGAGACCCTTGTGTTTATTACTATTTAATTAATCCCATTTTTTCTCTTGAATCTTCAAGGTCATCTGGTTCTCACATGAAATACCTTTCCTTCAGTCCTCCGCCGGCAGTACAATGCCTTTTTTAATAATCTGTACGCTTCATCAGTACTTCTCATGCCATGGCTGTTAATGAAAGTACTGACACAGGCAGATCCCAGGCTCCCTCCGTAAGGAATAACTCTGATAAGCTCCATCTAATCTGGCACAGCCCCTTTCAGCAGTGGCCCTTTCCCCCTGACTTGTCTTGCTTTGATGCCGTCCTTTAAAATCTGCTCCCAACCCTTTCACAGCAGGGAGATCTGACAGGTGGGTCAGGCATTACCTGGATCGCCCTCTCCTCTTGTGCATTTAACTGTACATTTCTTGATCTCTAAGACACTGGACTTTTCTGATCAGTTCCTTCTCTACTCTCTGCTTAGTTTTAATATTTTTTTAATATTCTTTTAATGTCCTATTACTTCTCCAGAGAAGCTAGGAGCTTGATCTCATAGTTTTACATTTGATTGGGGTATGAATTCTACATAGTGTTAGTATTTTTCATTTGAAGAAATGTTGGGCTTCCTCCATGTGCAGTGCCTGGAAGTCCTGAATCCACTTTCTATCTCTAGTATTTTGTATTTTCTCATCATAGTTCTTTTTTTTCTTTTTTTCCCCTTTCTATTTCTGGCAACAGGTATAATACATTTATCCTATTCACATATTTAACAATATACAAATCTGTAAGGGCAGTGTTTCATGAGGTATCTTTATCTCTGCAACAGACTGAAATACCCTACAGGAACATATGAAATCCAAAATGTTTGGGATCACTGGCTGATGGAGCAGAGGCTCTGGATGCCCATCTCAAAATGGGAGGACTTGCAAAGACAGGAGACCAGCCTGTAAAACACACAGACCCTGTGTGTGCACAGGGAGAGTGGATTGGGAGGATTTCCTTGTTAATGCCCCATTTTGTTCACCAATTTGAATCAAGCTGCCATTTCTCCCATTTGCCTCAGCTCCTGGGACTGAACACAGCCTATTTGCAGGGAAGCTTCTGCCATTAATTGTCATTGATCGATGGTGGGAATCGGAGTTATGTGTTTCGCTCTCCTGGGCCCGACTCTCTGGGTATCTCATCACCTGCAGTGACCGGGGGCATCGGCCCGATTTCCTGGCATCACACCTGCTTTGGACGGGTGTCAACAGTTTCAGGTCCAACTTTCCACTGGTATGAGGTCTAGGAACTCACTGAATTTAACAGCTAAACTTAACTTACAGCAGCTGGGACTGTGGTTCAAAATGAAGAATTGGGCCAGTAATAATTTATACATCTTACATTTCAGATTTTTTTTTCAACAAATGAATGAACACCCATAATCCAAGGCCATCTTTTACTGAGTAATGGTTGCCAAGGACTGGTCTTATTTGTAATATATCATAAGTACCTATAAATCAAAAGTATATCATAAGAATCTATAAATCAAACAATAGCTCCAAACACAGTAATAAGTTATGCACCATCTCATAATTTATTATAATACAAACAAGTTTGTCAAACACAATATATTTTCTACTTATGAAAATATCAATATTCACAATTTAAATAGGTGATAGGTCCCATAACTTTATATACCAGCACTCCTCTAAAAAGTATTTTGTTCCTAGCTGTGGTCTTCAAGGACATATACCTATAAGTAATTGAAAAACTGTCCATTCACAGCTTATTTTTTCTAATTGTAGATATTTGAAATAGAAATTAAATAGAGTACAAAAGACCATCTCCACAACAAAGATGGTTTTGTCTCCAGGATACTCTGTCCCTAAATAATGACTGTATATGTGCTTGGTTAAGTTTTTACTATTGGAAAATTAGGAGGTACGAATAATACAGCAAGACATTGGCTAGTTAGCAACAGTCATTGCAAGATGCTTCACACAACCAAAAATAAGGCAAGTATTATCAACAGCAGCTCCCATATGGCAGACTAAAAAGTCAAGGCTTTATTATCCAAACTGGACTCTAAGAAGGCTTCAAACGTCTGTTAACAACATACGGCTTGATCCAAAGCCCTCCTAAATTGATGGGGATTGGAAATACCAACCACAAAACCCACAAGCAACCTTCCCTTTGACTTCAAGGGGCTTTGGAAGTAAGCTCTTAAAGCCCTAAATTATCAGAAATGAAATGACCAATCCACTGTACATGAAAATTGCACCTTGTCATTTCTAAAATGATACAGAAAAGGATTGCGAGTCTTTTTAAATGAAGTTACAACAATTTAATGGGTTATTTTTAGTGGGAAATAAAATATTCACGCAGAAAGATTTTGTTTTTAAATATGGTAATTTACAAAAATACATCATCAGGACAGGAAAAATCAGATGACACTGCTAGTTTGCAGGATAAACATTATGTTACAAAAACTAGTAAATCACACCATGTGAATGGCAGCATATGCCATGCACTTAATTGAATTTTTTTAATAAATAAAAGCCCTAAACGTTCACTATTTTCTGTAAGGTTACTATTATATTAAGTAGAATAGTGAATTTCTTGTATAAATAATTTTTTCAATAGATACATTCTCAAAAAATGAACCACTTATCTATATAGATATTGCACTTCAGACTCATTCACATGTAACTCAGACAAGCATTCCTCATAGCAAATTTAGAATAAAAATAAGTTATAAATACAGTGTTTTCCCAAAATGAAACATACAGTACCTTTTTCATAAGGTAACTTTGGTTACTATCAACTGACAAAGACCAGAGAGAGGTTTCTAAGAGGAGGGTAGAAGGCATGGCCACAAAACTGAATTTCTGTAAAACACTGGTAAAGGGAGCAATAATTTTAACCTCGCCACGACGAATACAGCAAGGCTGAGCCTCCCTCTTACGCTTTATTATTGCAAGTACGTGTGAAGCTTTGTTGAGATCACGGGGACAAAGAGCCTACGGGATGAGGGAGCTCCTCATTTCCCTCTGAATCTGGGGAGATTTAGGTGGGGAGCATCCCCTTGGTGGGTGAGGGTGGGAAGGGTCAGCTTTTTCCCTCAGCTCCCCCTTTCCCCAGGGACGCCGCTCTCCGTGCTCACACCAGCGTGGTCCCTGGGGTGCTCTGGGCGCAGAGAAGTGCCGAGCAACTCTCCCAACCGTTGGGCCGGTGGGAGAGGACCGGGTGGTGCGTGGTCCCCGAGGCGCTGGGCATCCCCTCCCTGTGCTTCTGACTGACCTGAGCAGCCTCCATCTCTCCTGAGAAAGCCCCTCCACGCACGAGCCAGCCTTTGCCTGGGGTCCCGGTCTTCATGGCTTGTGCCTTCTGCTGCCGTTCCCTCCTGGGGAAGGCGAGTTCAGGTTTGGGGTGGGTTTGGCTCTTGGGGGACGCCAGGAGTCGTCAGCGTGCGAACGCGACGTTTGCGACAGAAGGGAACCGGGCTCTTGTCCTCAGCAGGACTTTTGCAGACTTGGCGTTTCTTAGGGGAAATGCACCAAAGCTGAGCTATCCATGGATTTTAGAGAGATGCTTTCAGGCCTCAGATCCCCCCAAAGTGGGATTGACTGGATCCCTTCTCAGAGGACCTCGCTATGTTAGTCCCTGATGCACCACAAGCTCCCTGCTGGCAATGGAGATGGGCACAGGCACAAATGCAGTGCTAGCACCAGATGACTTCTTATTTGCAGCTACTGAGAAGCTGTTGTGTCCACTGACCACATTGTGCTTGTGTTCACCATGCAAGGAAGTCTGCTCTCACGTTTGGTCAGGCTGCAGTAAGTGCCCAATATAGAAGTAAAAAGGTTGTGGTACGTGGCTCTGAGAGACCACGTGCCAAGATCTGAGAAGGAGAGAAATTAAAAGAAATGCATTTTCAGCTTTCCTGTAAATCTCTTCTCTCATTTTCTACACTCAGCATTGCTGGGATGCTGGTTTTTGAGTGTGAAGGAAGAGAAGTTAAGCTACTTTAAATAAGGTAAATATTTACAAGCCTTAGTCCAAGCTGATCTGTGTTTTTACTGCTGTTGAGTATTTAATGGATTTCTTTTGCAAATAGTTTTTTTAACAATTAAAGGGCAAATCTGCAATAGGATGGTATAATCTGTCAGGAGAAAATCTTAGGCTGAGGTTTTTATATGTTAATCCCTAAAGGCCTGAACATGGGGGATAACTGAGAATCTTTATTGATTAAGAAGGAACCTGAAGGCTGTGATCACTCCAAACCTCACAGGAGCAGCTTCAGTGGGAGCTCTGCATCAGGCAGGACTTGGCCTCACACTTGAAAGTCTTTAGACACCATAACTGAAATAGCTGGGAAAAGATGCTGCTTTTGTTCTTGGCTCTAGAAACCTCTCTCCCTCCCTTGAGCTCCCCTGTCTCGGTCACATTCTTAAATAACAACTTAAAACATCTGAATATTGGCAGCTTGCAGGATTGCTTTCCGTGCCAAGGCTGCAACAGGTACTACATCGGTCCTTGAGCCTTGCTCAAGTGAGCCAAAAAGGGCTTGTCACAGTTCATGTCTTGCAGGCTGCCTCTTGCAACAAGGTCTTGACAGCAAGACTGTGTGTGGTAGTATTTCATGTCAGAAACAACACATCATTTTTGGCAAGTGCACACACCAGAAATGGCACCTTCCACAGCACATAAAAGCATCCATTTGCTCCGTCAATAGTGAACTGCATGGTCAAGTAAGGTTTTGTTGTTGTGTTTTAAAAGGTTGTAATTAACTGTTGTTGTGGCTTCCCCCCTTCAATGACTTTGGACTGCACTGGTGCTGGGATGCAAAATGTTTGAGTGCGACTGAACACTATGACTTGAACTCTGAAGCATATTCAAAATGCTATGTAAGAGACGGGGGCATTTGCCTTTTCACTTTTGCTCCTAAAATCAAGTGCTCCTGTTCCCTCCTAACAGTCTGATCTGCCATCGGTCTCCCAGGGAAATGAAATCAAATGACCACTCTTCAAAACAGCCATTTCAGCAAATTACATCCTGAAGATGTAACCACTTGAAAAGAACTTGCACCCAGAAACTCCAACTATTGCCATTTTCATGGTGATATTTTTATAGGCTTTCCATTCTTATCATACTGGTAAACAAGCATTTTGATGCAGTGAGAGTTGGCTGGGGAAATCCAAGGGCTGCTTGTTATGGAAAAGTTATGGTTTGTATAGAATTGCACAGGTTGCTTCTGACACTTAAAGAAGGCTTTCAGCATGGCAGCTGCCATTGTGCGAAATCTTTTGCTAATAAAACAGTAGAGGAAGAAATTAATTGCTGTGTTCAGCAGTGCTAGCATATTGGCAATGTCCGACACAATATGTACCACCCAGCTGTTGTTTATAGGCGATACGTAGAGGTGATACAATATCATGATTATTCTTGGTGCCCAAAGTATGGCAAAAATAGAAGTTATAGTAAACAAAATGGCTGTTGTTTTCCCTGTGGAGTACCCTCGCAGTCGGAAATTGCTCTTTCGCCGCAGCTTGTACACGATGATGGAATTCAGGATGAAGAAGATGGAGCAGGGCACTAAGTAAACGGTAAAGCAGTGGATCCAGATGAGAACGTGATGCATTGATGTGCTTATGTAGTCTTCGATCCAAATGTTGGGCCACCAGTAGTAGGGGATGCTGGTCAAAAAGCAGGTGATGTAGACACTTACAATGACTTTTCGAGTACGAGCAGGGTAGGAGACTGTGTGATACTTCAGCGGATGGCACACAGCTATATACCTATCGATCGTTAGTGGAACCGTAATCCAAATGGAGGTGTGGATGGAAGAAAATTCCAAGACCTCAATTATTTTGTCCAGTACCTGAGGCATCTGTTTGTTTAAGATGAAGTCTTCCATGAGGAAGTCAACAAAGACAATGAAGAAGAGAACCAGGATGTCAGCAGCAGCTAGAGCTAGAAGATAGTTATAGGAGGACTTCTGCCTGCGAGCCACGAGCTGGGAAAGGATGATGACTGTCAAGATGTTTGCTGTGGAGACAGAAATACAGAGTTAGGCTATTAAGATGTAACAGTAGCTTTTCTGAGCATTTGCTCGGAGCCGTAGCTCTGTTCAAGCACTTGGGAACATGACCGCCTTTATTAAAGTTCAAGAAACCAAAAGGAAAACACGACAGTTGGGTCCCTCAGAGAAGCTGTTGCAATGAGAGGAGCCCGTGGCCCCGCTCCCCGCCGTGGGGTTTGCTGATGCTCCGTGTCCCGGCAGACCGGGATGAGGGACAGAGAGAAAGTCTGGACCTTCACTCCAGACACAGAGTTAGGTGGTGTCCAGCAGCCCTTTGCTATCTCCTCGGAGCAGATGTAGAGTTGTGGCCCCAGCTGTGTTGCTGCTCTCTGGTCAGCCGCGCTGCCGCTGCGGACACAGCAGCAGCACCCTGAGCAGGGGGTGCTGGGACCCCTGCCCACGCGCAGGGAGGTAGGGGTAGCAGTAGCAGGAGGCAGCAGCAGAAAAAAATTAATCTCTCTCTCTCTCTCGCACACACATTCTCTCTCTCATTCCCGCCCCCTTGCTTTTTTCACTTTTTTTTTTTTTAACAAGTAACAAATGAGAAGGATGGGGGTGGGCTTTGGAGAGAAACATTTTGTCCCTTATCCCAGCTCATGGTGCCTGTCTGGTTTAGTTTTGAACTCCATCTAATAACAGCTGAAATCAAAGCCACCTGGATTAGGTAATTCTCTCTTGACTGAGTGGGATTCCAACTGAGAGAAGAACTTCCAGGGAAACACATCCTTAGCTCCTCCAGAGAGCTGGAGGTCCTTTGCAGCACTCAAAGTTTTCAGCTCTGCCCAGGATGAGTCTCCTGTTAATTCAGTCATGCCTGTCTGACCCACTCTCCTACAGATGGGCTCTGGGGAAGCATCTCCCTTTCCACCACTGAAAAGATCTGCTCCGCAAAGACCTGCTTGCTTATCCAGAGCTGCTCTTTAGAAGTCCTTCAACTGGAAGGCATTCTTCCTCTGAAGAGATACAGCTGAGCCTTTAAGGAAATCCTGCTGGTCACATCAGATGTGATGGATGTTCTGATTCAGCCCAGGTGTAAACATCCCCGAGTTTCCTGAAAAAGCATCTGCTTGCAACTCTCTGGCCACAATACAGATCCATCACCTAAACCATGCCTAGGTGTATTGCATGATACTTAAATAATATTGTGGTGAACTGCTGAAGCGTCTCTCCTGTTTCACTGTCTGGTTTGCTTCCATCTTCTAAAGCTGTGATTCAACTTCAAGCTATGCTTAAGCGGCTGCTTGAATCAGTGCTATAAGGGATGCTATAGGAAGGGCTCAGTCCCACAGTGCCTGGCCAGGCAGAGCTCCCCACCTTGGATACAAACAGCCCTTGCAGTCCTTGAGAGGTTTCCTGGAGCACCAAGGTGTAACCAAACTTTAACTACTTGCTCATGTTCACTAGAACTTACTGTGTAGTCTTGAATGGGGGAAGGGGGGGGGAGAAATCCTATTATTCCTGCTACTGGTATGGCTAGAATCAAACAGGTGAGATTGTTCCCATCAGAAGTTTGTATCACTTGGCTAGAATACCTGAAGTAGTGCTTAAAAATCAGATCCGGTTTACTGTACAAGAGACTGCTGAATGTTTGTATTTGACATTTTCATAAGTGTTCTATAAATCTCCTCTTCTGTGCATTACCTTCAAACATTTCTGCCAGCTTTGATGGATTTCCCAAAACAAATCAACAATAATTGTAAGGATTCCTTTAAATCAGAGACAAAAGAAGTTGCTAACATCAAGGTAATGATGACCTAGGACATATATCCTACAACTGAAAATGCTCTTTTTTTTTTTTAACTGTTTTACTTGGCACTGGAGAAAACCTCCTCCTTTATAACTGCCTTCAAAACCTGCTGTCTGGGAGCAGATTTCTGCCACCAAGGAACTGCAGCACAGTGAATGATCTGGAGTAACAGCCCTCGTAAGTGTCACCTATTTTTGTGTCAATATATTAATTTTGTACCTTGGAACAAAACTGAACCAAACATGACAATCAACTGACTCCTTTCCTAAATTAAAAAAAAAAAAAGCATGATCTTTCCAACAGTACTGTCTCAAATCACCTTCAGGGGAATTTTCCCAATTCTGCTCTCCATTAACAGGAATGCAACTGCATTGATTTCAGCTCAGAGGAGATGGGGTGCCATTGTCAGAACTGCTGTGTCATTTTTGCCTTACTTGCTTATGAAATGCCTCTGTTGTGCCTGCTGCTGAGCCCTAGAGGTACAGTGAGTGATGTACTGTCAAGGAAATCCTCGAGCTGGAGTGTTTATCATGACTCTGCAGCCACTGTTGGTTTTGGCCAGCCAGGCTGAGTGGCTTGGCTTCACAGATATTGGATGTGACCCATGGGGTTCACCTTCTCTTTAAATCCTCTGGATTTGACT
This sequence comes from Haliaeetus leucocephalus, assembly GCF_000737465.1. NCBI lineage: Eukaryota > Metazoa > Chordata > Aves > Accipitriformes > Accipitridae > Haliaeetus > Haliaeetus leucocephalus. Next base: position 1,286,603 of record NW_010972731.1, read on the forward strand.
CACTCCAGCAGCAACAGCTGGAGCCAGCATGCAGCAAGGGGGATGCTTGAGGACACTGGTCCCTGCTGGTAACTCTGGCCTCACTGTCGGAGGAGCTCCTGCAGGGATGCTGAAGCCCTGCACAGCAGCCCTGCTCCCCACCCCTTCTGCCCATTGTGGGGGTCCTGGTGCTTGGTTCTAACCCTACTCCTGTTTTCCTGCAGGAGCAGATTCATGAGCAGTCCTTTCCTTTGTACCCTCTCCCCCCGCCTCTCTCAGGGTTCCCAGCAACGGCAGTAATAGCATGTACTGAAATGCAAGTTATTTGTCTAATGCCAGTGAGCTTTGCTTGGTGAGCCGGATAAGAAAATTGATCTGACAAAGTACATACAAGCTCTATCCAATTTTTCTGCAAGGGTTACGGTATCTTGTATTGGAAATGCTTTCCCTGGGATCACATTAGGGCTTTTTCTGGCTGGATGATATGAAATATAGTAATATCATTTACTTTGTGAAAACGTATATATACTGGGGTGCAGCAGAAAGTTGCCAGTATGACAGTGTCTTAGCACAGAGTTTGGGAGTATTTTTCCTGCTGCATGCTGTGTAGGGAAAGCAAAGATGAGCTATGGATAAGCCTCAGTCCTTCACCCATTTCCTAGCCAGTGTTAAGTTGGTCCTTGGTGTGTCCTCAGATGGTATCTAAAGCTCAGTAAAATGGGAAATAGGTGGGAACACTGCTCTGTGCGAAGAACTGTGTCCTTGTGCCAGCATCTCAGTGACTCCTGAGTACCTACTCAGTGCCCCACAAGCTCTCCTGTGGGCAAAAATTACCTACTACGGGTGAAAGGTGATGCAAGAGCATTTGCAACCACATTCTAACCTTGTTTACCCTAATTCTTGCACTAATATTGCAGTCAGTGATAAGGACTATGGCAGAGATGATGACAGAGATATAAAAATATCTGTCTCTACTGTAATGTAGGTGAAGCAAGAGCTGCTGGATAGGTCAGTGCCCCTAAATTGTCCTGGATGGTATACCACCTATTTCTTGCAGTGTTTCTTCTAGATACTGTGTAGTTAAGATCATCTGAATTTGAAAGAGATTGATCACTGAGCTGGGAGTTGATTAGGGGATGACAGATGGGAACTTATGCCAGCGTCGCTTGCTGCAGTGCAGTATTCTGAATTTATAAATATCTGGTTGAGAACCAGGGCTTGATTAAGGACTAGCTGGCTGAAGCCTTGATATGCCACTAGCAGATGATGAGAAGCAACTGTAAGAAATGGCAGTCTCAATTCTTTCCCTTCAGTCATGAGGATGCCTTTGAAATACAGTGTCTGAAGGTCTCTGACACCCAAACACCATTGGTCCACACTGCTCAAAATACGGCAACCTTCTAACTCAGCCAGGCTTCATCATGGGACACTTCGATCTCTCCTCTGGCATCTCCTCTGACTTTATCAGCTTCTGTGTACAAATCATGCCATTGGAGGTCCTATGTATCTGAGAGGGATCATCCTTTAGGAGTAACCTTGGTTCTCATGTGGATTTGGGTTTGCTTCCCATACCAAAGCCAGGCTGCCTTGCCTGCAGAGCCCGGGCAGTCTTCTGTGCCTCCTCAAAGCAGTGCCTGTGACCTAAAGGCACAGTTTTTTCCCCAGCTTGTTTCATGGATTACCGTCATAGCTCAAATAGTGTCTTTGCGGGGGGTTCGCAGAGCTCCTTCCACTGACTATTATCACCGCGTGTGAGCTTAAGCAGGAGCAATTGTATCTGTCTAAAGAAGAAATAGGCATGTTTCTCGGCTTTGGTTTTTTTATTGAGAGCATTTTGCATGTACACAGCAGCCTGTGCAGTGAAATAGCCTTTATAACACAAGTAGTAGCGCCGCTGCGTTGGGAGTAAGGCCCGCTGTGTGGTTCAGCAGTTCAGCATCATAAACTACCTAAATGAAGTAGCCATGAGTGTCGCTTACCAAGCGTGATAAACGTTAGGTCACTGAATATAATGGACACCTTTTACCGAATACAGTTGTTGCTAGGATCCCTACAAATTATTGTGCAATGTATGAAACTACTCTGCAGGCCTTGCATTAGTCACCTGACTGGCACAGAGAGAGACAGTTTACGAACGGGAAATTTGAAATTGCTTTAGAAAGTACGTTAGTAACAGTTCCTTCTTAGAGTTAGAAACTCTGAGACTGTAACTACAGTATGTTAAAAATATATGATGGAAAAAAAGTGACGTGTTGGCTTGGTGGGAATAGATGATTTCTTCTAAGGTAGGAGGCAATATTAAAATGTAAACAGGTACCGTGTCCAGCAGCCAGATCTGACCAGGATTACTAACAGTTGTTTGCCAGTAGTTACCAGATTGGAGATGAGGATGGTATTCAGCCCTTCATGTGGGAGCTCTCTGGAGAAGATGATGACAATGGGTGATTTCTGATGGAAGCTGTGGCAACAAAAACATATGTTTATTACTGATGTTGGCTATAGCCCGTTATGTGGTCTTTTAAAATGACCCCTGGATGCTGTTTGCCCTTGAAGAAGATAGGGCAGTTCCATGTTTTCCTCTTACAGCCAGTATGGGTTGAACTCAACACTACACCAGGAGGGGACAACCTTCGTAAATGGTGCCTGCTCATCGCTAATGTAATTTGTTCTTCTCTTTTATTATCATATCTTAAGATCCTTCCTTAAACCATTGTGAAGTGTAAAGAGGTACTTTATAGAATATAATCAGTGCAATATAAGATTTTCCTTCCTTGAGAGCTCCCATGAGGATTGATTTTTAAAATAAATTGATTTATTTGTTGTTCAATTGTCTGAGTGCCACCAAATGGCACACATACACTCACCCTTGGGAGGGAAGCACCCTTGGCCCCTTCTACTGGTGCCTGCATCACCTCCCAGGGGATGGAGAGGGATCTAAGCCAAAAATCAAACATCACAAAAGCTACGGCAGGCGTGGATGCAGGGCTGCCACTGGAGGAGGTTTCACACCTTGTAGGAAGGCTCTCATATGGTTTCTGCTTAGAAATCCCATATGCAGGGACAAACCACGCCAGCTCTGAGGGTGAAAGTGAACCTGGAGATAGAGGATGATCAAGCTCCTGCCCAGGACAACCCAAACTCCCCTCTATATGCAGGAGACAAGGTTAGTGACTGCCAGAGAAAACGCGGCATGGCCTTGCACTTCCAAGTCACAGGTGAATGAATGAGTTGGTGTCAGAGGCCAGATTCTGACAATGAAATCTGGCCTCCAGGGCCATTTTTCTCACTGACAGCATTTATTAGCTGAGGTGGCTCTGGGGAAGGACACCGTGAATGGGATACGCTGCTCAACGGCTGACACAGGCCGGTCATGGATGCCAAAAGCACTTCCTCGCTGTTGGAGGGCACAGATGCGGTAATGGCGTGGAGATGCCGACGGCCGGGTACTCACTTTAAGCCTTGCCAACTACCCAGGCTTAAGTGCAGTAACTTGTCTGGCAGACAGGTGTAATTACATTGCATTGCTTTCAGCTTTCCTAGACTGACGGAGTAGGCTGTTTTTCCCCTAGTCTTTATAAAATAGGGCTATTTTTGCAATATGAGAACAGCCCAGAAGGAACGCTAGGCCAAGATGCAGGGAGGCTCAGTACGTGCTCACCAGTGGCAGACGTGTGTTAATGTGACAGGGATCTGGTTCTCCTCTTTCTGTCTTCACCCTCCTTATCCACCTTTCCCGAGCTGTGCCTACAGCACAGAAAGCCTCTAATGACTCTCAGACATTCCCCCCTGAAGCCTTTCTTAGAGGCACCTACACGAGGATAAAAACGTCTAAAACTCATATCCCAAAATCTAGCTTCACATCTTGCTACCAGAGCAGTAAAGCTTTCTAATGGAAATTGGTGCTGGGAGGAGAAAAAGCAATCTGCAAAATAATGGAGAAATCATAAAAGGGATTTGGTTATTCATGCAATGTATCTGGACAGACAGAGATTTTCGAGGCAATTCGGGTGTCTCATTTGGCAGGTGTCTGTGGCTTCTAAATGTGCGCTGTCAGCGAAGTTTAAGAGCTCTCAAGCAGAGTAACTTGAGCTCAAGGATCACAAAACCATTCTACCCTTCTGATATCAAATGCCAAAGCACTGAGGCAGGTGCCAAAGGTATTTGATGGGACTACTAGGATGGAGGCAGGACGCGATTTCATAAGGGCACTAGCATGAATTCTTTACTGAACATGAATAATTAAGAGGATTTTACTGTTGATTGTGGTTTTGCTAAAAACCAAACTTTTTATGTCTTCCTAAAGCATTAGCTAATGCAATAGGAGCTCATGCTTGCAAACCCCATGGCCAAGCTTTCTCAGAGACTATGCCAATTTTACACAATATGCAGGAAATCACAGACTACGTAAAACCATTGCAGTTTGGCTTTATTTCCCCCACGGAGAATATACTGCATCCAGACTAAATATATCGCTCTTTGGTGTGCCAGTCCAGACATTGAAGAAAACATACCTAGAATGAACAAATGTTTGTGAAATATCCCAGTCTCATGTAACTGACTGACAGGTAATTTGTCTTGAAACCAAAAGCAACCTCTAGTGCACCTATCCGCGCAGTCAATGCACCATATGATTGAAAAGATGGAGAAGTTAAATGACTGTACATTCCAGGGACTCTCTGTTTCAGGTGGCAGAAGAGAACAATTTCAGTAAAAAAGATGTGTTCAGTGTTTCAATATGCAGGCTTCTGTCCTCTTCCACGGATAAAGGGATAAAACGCCTTTTGGTCATCTGTACTGCTAATTCTGGTCCTACTTGGTTGCCTCTACTTCCTTCCCTCTGCACAGCCATACTGGTGTCCTGGGGGGCAAACCAACACCATCTTTTCCTGTCAGGTCACTCCCAGAATGGCACCAACAGTGCTCCAGACATTGGGGTTTAGAATCCTTACATAAATACGTTTCTTTATTCTGCAGAATGAAAACAGAATTGTGTGCGAGGTCTCCTGTGCTCAAGGGGTTAATTTTGGCTTTGTTTCCTTCCCTGGTGTCTCAAAGTTGAGGGGAAAAGAGATTAAAGGCTCAAAAAGACCTCCTGAAACAGAAGGTGAAAGCTTCTGTGGCCAGGGATTGCTTTGCACTTGGTGTGTGAAAGCAGAGAGCGCACCACATCAGGACATCTCCGTGGTGTCTGTTTGCCTACAGCAAATTGTTTTGACGTATGCGGATGAAGGCCTTCTCCTGCTGGCTTGTTTCTGCTGATTCACCCCCATTTTATGGAGAGGAGCAGAAAGAGGAGGAGGAGAAAACTAAGTAAGGGGGTGGATGAAGAACAGCAGGATATTAGACTGCCTAGTGCTTCTGAATGGCTTGACTTCTTAACAACTGGGGGCTCTGCATTACCCACCTACCGTGAAAACTGGCTGTGCTCTCTCTTTTGTGTCGTTGTCATTTCAAGGAAAAATCTCCTTTGGAGTTTTTCCTTCCCAATCCATTTCAGCAGCCTGCCATGCAAGGTTGTGCACTTCATAGTCTACTGAGCCTCACAAATATTGCACCTCGTTATCATTACAGCCCTGACAGTGTTGCTTCCTACTGATGTGGCAGAAGAAAACCAAAGTTAGCAGTTGTACTCTGTAGTGGCGTTCAGATGTGTGCAATCAAGTCCTACTCTGCATTAACATGGGTTCAGCCACATGCTGCCTTTCAGGCTGCAAGGATTTAGTGGCCACAGTCTCCAGACATACTGACCAAACTAAATCGCTCCCATCTGCACGCCTTGCTGCCACCATTTCTGTGCAGGAACACTGTAATGAATCTATTCTTTTTCATAATGATTCTTCTCTCCTTAAAGAAAACGCATTCATTTTACAATAGGAAGTGACTCATTTTAAACATGTTAGCAGCAGTTTTGTTCCACTCTGTCCAGCAGTGCTACTGTAATGTTCTGCAGTGCCCTTTGGTGCTCTGATAGCTGAGATAAAGTTCTGCCAATTTATTTGTCCTTCTTTAAGCAGGATGCAATGTACTGGCTTTGCGTCCAATTCAGATTTTAAGTCAGAGAAAGTATGGTCTTTGAATAAAAGGGGGGTTGAATCAGGCCTCAGGAGGGTTCAGTTCTTATTCATTGTGTGAACTCTATCTAATGAGTGACAGCTGAAGAGTCCTGTTTTTTTCAAGGTCATAACTCTGCATGTAACAATTCTTCCACTCATATTTTCAGATCTTCCTTTAGCACTTCTATTGTTCAGGTGTGCTGTTATGAGAAAGGCTATTTATTCAGGTGTTGGAAATGCTCTCTTTAATCAGAAGCCTGTACCGTGATTGCAGAAGAATATACTAGGCAGTGGATGGCAGGAATCCGAAACGGGTCAGACACACTTCTGTACTGCTGTGTGCTGTATGTACACGTACCTTCTGCCCGCTTTGGTATTTACTGGGTATTACATGCCACATGAGTCATCAACAAACACTGCTACCTGTCCCCCTTCCTACTCGTGTTACTAACCACGTTGTGGCTGTAGGCACAGAGATGGCAACGCTCTTCAGGTCTCCTTCCCCCTACACCGGCGGGGAGCGGAGGGAGCACAGCTGAGCTCTTGCACGGTGGTGGTCTCTCAGATGAGGGATGCTCAGCCCACAGCCCCCCAGCAGTACCTGCCTTGCCAGGATGATGACCCTGGCTTGCAGGCCTCCTGAATAGCCTCCTTATTCCAAGCTGCATACGGGGAGAAGGCTCCAGAAGGACCAATTCTCCATCATTCCAGTTTGCCCAGGCCTGTACTGTAGGTTGCATGGGCACAGTGCAAATGTTACGCACCTGTACGTCAATCCAACACCTAGGAAGCACCTGGCTTGCTGTGCGAGGACAGCTGCTCTCTTGTCTGTTAGCGAAAGGTCCATAACGTGTAGCTCTCTCTTGATAGTGTGTTAAAAAGGTTAGGCACCCCTGCTGAACTTAGACGTTCCTCTAGGTCAGGACTATAGCTTCTCTCCTTCTGCATGAGCTCACCAAGTGCACTCTGCGCATGGCTGGGCTTTGAACCACCTGGGTTGTCCCCATCTCCGTGACACTTTGTTCAGCAGCAGGTCTGACATGAAAGCTACCCCTTCGCACCCTCCAGCTGGGAGCACCCAAGCATGTCCAGGCTGCTTTCCCAAACTTGCAAAGTCCTTAATCTGTGTTTAGATCAGCGTGATCTGTTTTAAGCAGAAGCCTAAAGCACAAATAAAAGAAGCATTTGTGGACCAGGCTCTCGAAGTCTGGAGTGGGACACTGGTGTGAGTCTGTTACCTCCTGGGGATGCTGTAAGGGTGCTGGGTATGTGCCTGTGCTTTGTGTCACTGGGATGTGATGACCCCTGAACCCAAGTTGCTCCCCAGGTAGGCGACTGACCGGGGAGCAAAGTGGAACCAGCGATCATGCAGTAAGAAAGCCAGATCTTACTTTGCCTCTCTGCGCTGTCAGGAGGAGAAGAGCCCTGGAAGCATGGATCAGGCCAGGCCCCGGTCTAGGAAACGCTGCCACTCTGTCCTTTCAGCAGCAATACGCTATCGCCCCGGCAGGGAAGGTGACTGCATGCAAGGCAACTCAGTCGCCGCTGCACCTTCTAATGAAGCAGGAATCAGGGTCAAAGCCAGGTGTCTGCAGCGAGCACTGCTGCTTCTCTGCCTGACCTTCCCGGCCATGTTCGGTGGCACCGCCACAGCATAGCAGGAGCTCTCTGGTGTAGCCGCTTTGTGCGGCTCTCACTGGCAAAGGGACAGACTGAGGGTTGGTACCTGTTGCTCTTTGCTTCCTCACCTTACCACCTGGACTGAATCAGAGCCATTTCTTCCCTCCCCCACATCCGACAACACCTCTTCTCTGGCATTTTCTGTCACTAAAGACAGAAACGCTGCCATTAAGCCTTCCTGCAGCCCCTCTCTTGCCTTCTGGCGAAGTGGAGGTGCTTCAGAGGTCCTCTCCAGCTGACAGACAAGGGAAGTGCAGGGATGGTAGAGCAGGGGCTGCAGAACAGCTCTGTAAATGACACCCCCCACCCCACCCCAAATGGGAATATGACCCTGCTTCCAGCACTGCTGCCTCGCTCTGCTCTCTCCACCCTTGCACCGGCAGTTTCTCCCTGTCCCGCGCAGCCTGCTCCTGGCAGCGGGACTGCGCGCTTGTGGGACACCTTTGGACATCTGCGCTCAAAACAAGTTTTGGAAAACAGTCTCCGTCTTGCCAGCCTCTGCTTAGAGGGAAAAGAAGAAACCTCCCGTGCCAGCTGATCGGAAGGCGCAGTCACCTCTGGCAGAGTCGTAGCCGCCTTGGCGCGCGGTACCTGCTGCGGCAGGGTCGGTGTGCAGGGGTGCCTCTGCCGTTGCCCCTCTTTGCAGGGCATGGCCTGGCACTTGCCTCTGAGTGCTTCTGCCAGAGCAGGGGTGAAGGGAGTTCTCTTTGCTCGCTCTCTCGTCTCTGCCTTTTTCAGACTTTCTGGTGTCTGGTTGAACAAGGAGCGAGAAAGAGCCATTGCTGAGAACAGGATCTGCTGAGATGCCTGGGTTATACAAGGGAGGGGAAAAGATGCTTTCTCTGCGTGCACAATCAGGCCTGGCATCACTTGGCCTCAACGTGGAGTTGTTGAGTTAGTGAAATTTCCTTCAGACACTAGAGCAGGAAAGGCAGAAACAGTTAACTGGTTTCTCCTCTCATCAGTCTTTCTCCAAGGCTTGTGGCAAGGAGTTAACCATTTCCATTTCAGCAAAACACTGCACTAGTGCTGTATTTGAGGACAGATCCTAGACAGTATTTCACTTAAATTCTTGGCATTGTGCAGAGGTAATTACTCAGATCCCACAGACTTCAGGGTTCTTTTTCTAACAGGTAGTAAGCGTGCTACCTTTACAATTTTCTGATGTTAGAAAACCAAAGAGCAGCTTCAAATTAAAACGTGAAAAGCTCTTTTTAGCACTGCTCTTGCCCTGTACCACATCCTCAATGAAGCTTGGCCATGTGAGTCTTTCCCTAAACATATCCAGCTTGTTCTCATCTCTGTGCAGTCTCAGGGTGAGAATCATAAATTTCTCATGCACTCAGCATACTGTACATGTGCAGTGTTTTCAGGTGTTAGTGCCAATGTTATCCTCAGATAACATGCACTGAACAAGCTGACGCATTTATACCTGATATAAGTCCACTGAACTCAGCAGTGTTGCACAACCAAATGCTTTGGCTAGTTCTGTTAAGTACTATCACTGGTGCCACTGCTCTAATCAGTCGATGTCTGATCCCTTGAGAAATGCATGTCACCATTGCTAATTTGGATCGCCCAGCGATTTTAACCATGTTCTTAGAATGACAGTGTTAGGTCTGTAATTACAATGTAGTATCCTTAGGGAGCTGGTGCAAGTATGAGCAGAGCGCTCATTAAGGGATTTTTCTTGTCTGTGCATGTAAGACTTTTCCCCTGTTTCAGAGACATACAAAGGCAAGCTTAGCCACAGACTGCTTCATAACAACTTCTTCACCTGATAATCTTGAGAGGGTCTGGGTCAGTCCCTAGGGAACAGGTTTTGAAATCAGAGCTTGTCATTACTGTGGAGGTCTAAGCAGCCCCTAAGGAATTAATGAAGAGGAAACTACCTCCTCATGCCTGCTGGCTGGGTCTCTTCACGTCAGGGCTGAGACTTATCGATGCTGTGGAGCAGAGACACTTGCCTATGCCCTGCATCCTCTGTGGGTAAATACAGGACTTAACTTTCCAGTTCTCTGCGCTATTGGTCTGAACTATTAGCCAATCTTCAAATTTTAATTACAAGTCAGGGAGGAAAAAAAAACCCAACCAACACAAAGAACATCAATTCATATGCAGAGTGGTAATTACATGTGTGCTGTTCAGAGGCAGGCTTCTCTTCATGTCTGATTAAAAATTTTTCTATGTATTAATTGCTTGAAGAAGGAATTACGGTGAACAAGCCATGCAGAAATTGTAGACTATTAACTGTCATTGCTGCTTGCCATTTTACATGGCACTTTAAATGCGTAGCTGTACATAGACACAAGCCAACTCTCTTGTATTACACCCTTAAAATACCAATTCACCTTGGTGCATCAGATTGCTCTAACTTTTCCCCGACTCATTCTGCCTGTCCTTGGGATCGCTGTAAGTTACTCTGAGGCTGGAGGTGTTAAGCCAGGGAGCAAGCTGTGATGTTTGCCCACCCAGGCTGCACTGGGATGGCAGCGCTGCCTGCTGAAGCCCAGTCTAACTGCAGAAGCGGTGCTGCACGAGCAGCTCCCCGCAGTCCTGCGTGCCAAGGCGTCTCGCTGACAGCCTCAGACAGCCCCCTCCGGGAGGAAAAACCTGCTCGGTCTTCTGTCTCGGCTGAGACAGTCGCGGCGATGCGATGCTCACGTGGCATCTGCGTGTTTTGAGCTGTGGATACCTGCGTGCTGGCAACGGTGCTGCACAGGTGTTCACACCCAAGCCTGAAACATCCTTTCCTTCCCCATTTGGGGTCTCTCTTGCTTTTCTCATCCCCAGCATCTCTATATTGTCTTTGTCCCCTTTTTAAGTAGGAAATTTCGCCGTGGGTTATACAGTCTGGAGGCTGGAGCCTGTGACCTGGGTCTTTCTTCCGAGACCCGTACCTGCGCTCGGGAACCTCTGTGTCAGCATTGCCATTGCCTTTGCAGGGCGCCGACCCCAAGACTGGACTTTCTAGATACCGCTCTGCTCCATCGGCCGCAGGGACAGGCTCCTGAGCAAGACGACTGTCCGCTAACCTTCTGATAGCGTGCTCCTTCCCCAGCCGAGGTCCTTACTGGTGGCATGTTGCTCCTAAAGCCAACCCTGCCCCGGGGAGCCAGGCAGAGGTTTGCACCCGCAGAACTCGACAGCTACGCTTTTGATTACTGCCGGCCCGGCACGCGATCGATAGGGGACAGACCCGGCTGCCCTCGGTACCGCTTAGTCTTCAAATGGCCAAACTGATTACGGCAGAAACTTCCCGACCGGCTGAGACTCTGGATGTCAAGTTCAAAGTCAGAGCGCCCGAGCCCGGGTGGGAAAGCGACGGCAGGGGTGCGAGGGCAGGCAGGGACAAAGCCCGGCCAGGGAGAAAACGCGGGGACAGCAGCGTGTCGGGCAGCGAAGGTGCCGTCCACGAAGCGCCCGCGTCCATCCCCCCCACGCACGCCAAAGATCGCGTCCCCGGTGCCCTCAGCCGCCCGGGGCCGCCGCAGCGCGCTCCCCCCCGCCCCGCACCGCGGGCAGGAGACGCTCCGGCGGGCACCGCCGGCAAGCTCTGCGGTGCGGGAACCCCGCAGCCTCCCCCTCACCGCGGCAGCTCCCGGGGCAGCCCGGGCGCGGCGCCCGGTCCCCCCGCCGACCGGGGACGCGGCACTCACCCGGTAGCCCGAGGCAGAGCAGCAGGCTGTAGTAGACGACAGGTGCGTATCCCAAACCGCAGCCATAGCGGTGGTGCGCCAGGAGGGAGCCGTTGTGGAGGTGGAGGTGGTTGTGCCCCCTCGCCCCCGCTCTCTCTCTCTCCCCCGGGGCCGCGCTGCCGGCGCTCGCTCCGCCGCACGGGCCGCCCCGGCC
>NW_010972731.1:1298176-1354034 GCF_000737465.1 Haliaeetus leucocephalus
CCCGGGCTCCTCTTCCCTCCCCTCGGCCCGGCGCAGAGGGGCCTGAGGAGACCCCCGGGCTCCTCTTCCCTCCCCTCGGCCCGGCGGAGAGGGGCCTGAGGAGACCCCCGGGCTCCTCTTCCCTCCCCTCAGCCCGGCCCGGGGCGGCGCGGGGTGCCCGGTTCTTCCCGCCCCCCCCCCCGCGCTGTCTCCCCGCTGACCGCCCACGGGCTCACCTCACGGCGCCCAAGAGCGGGGAAGGGGGCGGCCTATCCTCCGGGTGGGCCGAGGGAAGGGCGCGGGCAGGGTCTGGCGGCGGAGTGCCTGCCCGGGCAGCCCCGCGTTGGGCTTCGAAACGGGCCGCGAGGGAAGTAGGAAAACCCAGAAACGAGCGTTTGGGTCGGCAAAGCTGGAACGGGAGCCCGGGGTGACGGACCGGGGGGGCGGCAGTGAAACTCGCCGTGCTCCCCCCCACGGCAGGCGGGGGTGTGCGGGAGTCCCATGAGGGAAAGCAGGAGGGAAATCGGGATTTCTGACACCCTCTCACCCCATTCCCTAACGTCTGTGCGTTTCAGTACTAGTCCCAGGTCTAACTGGTAAAGGATTTAGAGTTCTGCTCGTTACGCTAAGGTGGGGGAGCCCTGTGCTTTGTACTGCGGGTGAGCGGGCTGGACAGATGACAGCACGTATGCTGCGCTCAGGAGGTCACAGTTTAGCGATAAAATAGATGTTTGATTACGGTGCGCTGCTACTGAACAGAAAAGAAGACTTTTCTTCACCTGAAGTGCGTAGGGTTGAGCTCCACAGCTGGGCACTGTGCGTGGGGAGAATCCCCAAGATTTCTGCAGCTGCCAGAGCAGGCCAAGGGGGATGTACGTCTGCAATGCCCGGGAGGTTGGTCAACGAGGCACATCTAGTGGGATACGCACAAGATATAGTGGGTGGCTAAATAAAGATGTGGTCCTTGCTCTCCAAAAACACCTGACTGCTTAGCGTGGAGAATAATACAGCATAAAAAGCGTGTTACAGGTGGGAAGGCACCGTTAGGGCAAGTGCTGTAACAGACCATCAGGTGACTAAACAAGGACGTGTCTATCTTTGGGTTTCCATGATCTTGTTTGAAAAGTAGTTTAGCTGCTGTTTGGAAATACAGCAAGGAGCAAGCAAGGCTCTGGACCTGCAAGGACTCGTGTTCGTTACGTTGCTGGGAGACTCGGTGAGATTATTCACACACTTAAACGTTTAATAGAAGAGGTCTTTTTGAACTGTATTGAAACTGCTGTCAAGCTTCTCAGGTTAAACGTGCTGGAAAAAACATACATTTTTCCTTTGCTTTTTCAGTTGATGTCTTTATAAATGTAGCCTTAAAGATGGTTACAGTCTGGTAGTACGGCCTTTAAGTGGATGTGTTCCTTTTAAAAAGAAATCTTTTGAAACCGTTCATTCAAATAACCAACAGAATTGTATAAAGCAGCGGGGTGTGTGTGATTATACAGTACAAAGCCTTGTGAATTAAACTCTGCCTGTTTTTTCCAGATATTTAACCTACAGGGTTTTCTTCCTGTTATTTTAAAAAGTGTAATTTCTTCTCATGTTCCTACAACAGACCTGATGAGGAAAGAGATCTTTTATTGCCTCCTGAAAGAGAAGTGATGATTCCTGGAACCTTTTCTTGGGCGGATTAAGTGCATCAGCAGGGCTGAAAGCATGACTCGCTGTTTCGAAGCTAAGTGAAGTTTATCAGCAAAGCATCACACAAAAGAAGGAGCTGGCAGTGGAGCAGTAGCTTGACAAGCGATGGTTAAAAAGCTGCACATCCAGTTTGCAGCAGCGTGGGTCTCAACTTCCCAATTAACAACAGTGAAATCCTGCAGAAGCTGGAGGCTAAGGAAGCACCTCTGCCATCCATTTTCTGTTGTGCTGCTGCCACTGTTCTGTCTGGCCTAGTTTTAAACATCCTGAGCAAGAGGACTTCCCTGGAGAGGTTTCTATAATAGCAGCATTCGTTTCCTCAGAGTTAGAGTTGTCTCCAGGGCGCAGTTCAGGTAGCTGCTCGTGTGCTGAGAAGAGCTTTTGGTCATAAGAGAAAGAATCTTTTCCCATCTTCCCACCTGGAGCTCTCACTAGAGCCTCACAGCTGCAAGCAGCTCTGCTGCATCTGATGTGTTCCCGTTGTACGAGGGGAAAAACTGGAAAATTTGGTCATGTTCACTAACACTTCCTCCGGCCTGCCCTGCAGATGGAGAGGCCAGAGAAAATTAATCTGCTCCTGGTACCTCAGTTAGCTTGATTAAAGCTTGTTGAGGAACTTTTCTGCCTCACTGCGCCAAGAGGTTCTAAGACAGGATGCACCAGGTTTCCAGGTCTGATTTGCTTTTGCTTCACTGAAGTCAAATTAATGAAATACTTAGTAATATATCAGAATTAAAGGCCCAAAGTAACTGTGAAGGTTGCTATTGTGTTCAGTGTGTAAAAGATGTTTTGAGGGGGTTTTGTCCTTCAAACAACTTCAAATGAGTTTTTGGCCTAAATGAAATTAATTTGGTTATTCCAATCTCTGAATTGTACAGTAACAGAACCTTAGACATAAAAAAAATATTCAATAAAGCCAATTCAAAACTAACCACAATGCTTGCTTCTACTTAAAGCTGTTTATTTTTAAACTTCTCGCTATTTTCTAGCTACTTTCTAAAGGGATGACATTTATGTGTAAGAGCAGGCACGCCATGGGAAGAGCACTGGCCTGCTCTGGAATTAACAGTGAAGGCAGCATGCCTCTGGAGCTTTGAGGAGGATGGTTTCCCTGAATCTCATCTCATAAACAGCCACATGCTTAGACAATGAATGACATTTATTCTTTTCTGAAGAGCAGTTTATTCTTTGTATGACACGCTACATAAGAGGTGTATGTACTTTGCTTTTAAAATTCCAGAATCACTTGAACTTGGTTAGTTTTCTGTTTTTCAGAGGAACCAAATCTCCCTGTAAACTGCTAGGCAGTGATCCTGGGGGAAGGAAGGTCGAGTGACACGTTAGTCACGTACACCCCCATCCACTTCGGCTGTGGAGCAAAGCAATGGTGACTTAAGAGAAAAGAGTCATTGACTCAGGGAGCCTGGAAGAACTCGATGTTGTGCTGTTGCAAGACACTGGCATGAGTAACATGGCAAAGATGAAACTGGAAGACTAATGAGTGGAGTGTGTACGACGGATTGGGAGAGGCAATGTGCAGGTAGAGAAGTCTTACCGTTTGGCCAAAAAAAAGGGGGTTAACAGTTGCAAGAGGCAAGTGACATTGGCAGGAAAACTGGTTTATGGCCTGATCAAGGTCGTCTTACCTGTGTAGCAGTGGTGTGCGAATTCTTCTCAGAGCTGCTGCAGAGAAAATGATACCTTTAGGAATGATAAGTCTTAGATTATACTTTATTAGATGCTTGTATATAATTTTGCTGCAATGAAACCCTTCCCTTTGAAGCAATATTTTTATCTTTCCTTACTGTTAGCCTGCAGAATAATTGAGTCAAATTCTACTCCTTCTAAGTTAGAGGACTGTCTTTGTCAATACTGTTCTGCAGGTCTCTCCAGGCTTGGAAGGGGAGACCTTTCTGCATTCTCATAAAAGCTGTTAAGGAAAAAATGTGATTATGAAAGTTCTTTACTGGAGCCTCCTCAGTGCCTCTGAATAGGCAGGCTCCAGTTTTACAAAAGAACAGTAAAGTTTTATTAATTTTTAAGGTGAGATGTTTTTCTTGTGCTGGTGGTGATTGCTGGGGAAGGCTGCAGGGCCAGAATACCGGTGCGTCCTGGCTTCTCCAGCTTGTGCTGCAGGTTCATAGCCTGCACCCTCAGGCTCCATCACACCCCCGAAGAGTCCTTTTCATCTCTTCTTCCTTTGGGCTCATATCTCCTTGGAGATCTCATGAAGGTTATGATAGGTCTCAAATAGTGACTGTAATGGGCTTTGCCTATTTGAACCATCTGAAAACATGTTTAAAGCTTTTAAACACCTATTTTTTTTCCTCCTAAAATTGTTTACTCCCTGAACTCCCTTTTAGGTTTCAACTGACAAATCTCATTGTAATTCATTTGAGCACTATTGTGAGTATACTTTCCAAGGGAACAGAAAACAGATGTGATAAATGCCTGAACATGAGATTTAACCCAACATCTGTTGTTGTAAAGAAGCGTTACAAAACAAAGGAGGGTAACCGTGTTTTGTTTGCATTTAATTCGTAGGTGATACACCTGATTTTTCATAGTACTTTTTTGAGGTTACATTGAAAACATGTGGCAGAAATGTGCATTGAGATAAACTCATTTGACCTGTCCAGTTTGCAGTGGTTATGACAAATTACTACCATTTTTGCAACAGTCAGCATATAAGTGGTGTTTCAAATAAAATTAATCCATTACTCACAATAGAAGTTAAACTCTTTCTGCAAGATAAGGAAGTGCAGAGAATTCATCAGAGCTTGTATGATGTACTTGCATGATGCTTAACTGTAGAGTTAACGGGCTAATTCATATGTTTAGCGTAAGCATATGCTTAAGTGCTTTGCTGGATTCAGGCATAAATAAATTAGGATTAAAATGTGACTACTTGACAAATACTTCTAAAGACGGAGGCTAATTTATCCTCTCCCCAAGGTGAAAAGAAAGCACATGAGATTCATGTCACAGAGATTCTCTGCATTTCCTCTACTGGGATTTTTAAAAGTTGAATAATAAAATACTTGAATATTTAAGTTTTTGCTTGGGCTGGAAATTCCGTGGTTTAACTGTAGAAAAGGTAGGGTGTGCACAGACCTCACACTAGAATGCTGACAAATGGAGGTGAAACTTTCTTACTCTGTTACTGAACAGAAATCAAGTCCAGCCTGTGAATGCCAAGAAAAAACATGAAAACGGGTTAGATTATCTCTTATTTTAAAACCATGGTACCAAATATTTGTGCTAATTGTTGCAAAAAATAATATTATTACAACGTAACAACGCAATCATATTCATCATGCTAAACGTCATTAGACCTCATTTCAGGATCAAATCACAAAGTTACGTACTTTGTTCTATGGTTTAGGGTTATCTCATGCAAATGCCATGTTTAGCTGGTTTGGTTAAATCCTCCCTGCATATCTCAAGATAAAGCTACATGATTTGCATTTAGATTTGGAGCTCTTCTTCACTTTAAGAAAATATATAATCCTTTCCCGTATTTACTTGTTGATGCCTTTACGTTACTGGAACGTAACGACTGCCAGCAAAATCAATGTGCCTCTTCATGAGAGCTGGGAACGGTTTCTGTGCGGAGCAGTCACCACTGGCTGGTAACGAGGCGCCTACAGAGAGGGTCTTGTCAGAAGTCGTGGCTCTGCCGTTGGCGTGCTTGTCACGGGCATGCACAGCGGCAATCCCTGCAGCTGTGGGAGCCTGGGCGCTGAAGGCAGCTCTTCCACCAACTTGTACGCGGCTTATTTCTGACAGCCTGGTAGGACTGAAGGAAGCTCTTGAAGCATCACCTTCCTTTTCCGTGGGGAGGGACAGAAGGCAGAAAAGAGTGTGGCTCCATGGACAAAAGGCTGATGCAGACTCTGATCGTGCGGCCAATTAAGTAGATTGCAAGGCCCCTTGTTAACTTCTGCCCACCTACCAAATGAGTGGCCAGCCTGAGCAGAATAAGATTACTTTCTCATTTTACATAAGGCTTTTATGTGCTATCCTCCCTATTAATTAACTAGAGTAAAGGTTCTGGCTTCCTTGAACTCGTCTTTTCTTGTCTGATATGCTTTGAATTAGATGTAACCATAATAGAACGTATCAGAAGCAGAAGACTAATTTTTTTCTCACTTTCTGGGTATTGTGGGTATTTTTAGGTACCATACTTAGCAGATACAGCAAAGATACCTTCCTGCAGGTGGATGTTTTAAGTTGCCATAAAAGCCACTGTTCATCTGGCTTTATTTCTTTGATGTAAAATATCTTACTTTGAATTTTCAGCAAGAGTAATTTGTCTGTCAGTGGACACCTATTTTCCTGCTTTGCACTTGTCTTTGTTGTTGTTGTTCTAGGTAAAAAGCGTTAGTGCTTATTTAAAAAATAGTGCCATTAAAAATGTTGATGAGCTTTGTACCCAGTCTTACTCTCAAGTAGTTCCACTGAGTCTGCCACGATTTCTCTTGATTTACCTTGGCATAAGTGAGGCATAAGCAGGATCTGGCTCAGTTTAGCCACAGCTTTACTGTAATCCGTAAGGCCAATGAGAGCACAAAAAGAAGGAAGCTCTACATAATCAGAAATCAAATAATGCAGTCTTCCTACATCTCCGCTTAGTCACTTGCTGGTGATATCAAACATATGTCCAAGCCTACACTAGAGGCACAACAAGCAGTTGCCTAGGGGAAAAGCAACAAGACCAGTCGTGTGTCTGAGCCCCGAGACTAGAAATGGTTCGATTAAATTCATGTCATTTTACAGGCAGGTGCTGCACTCTGATATCCTTATGTTTATTCTGCAGCTCACCTAGTTCTGTCTACGGCAGGAGGAAAAGATGTTGGAACGCATCGTTGAAGAAAGAAAAAAAAAAAAAAAAGAAAAACCGAAAATTGAACTTGTCAGTATTAGCAGGGAAAGGGATGTTAACTGCAAACTAACTGATGCGGTTCAACTCAACAGAGACAATAGAGCAATTCTCTGTGCAGCGGCAGAGCTGCAGTAAGCCTGTCTTCTAGGTGGGGACCAGTTTCATTAACTTCAGTAAGATTGCTTCACTGAGTAGGATGAGCAGGATTTGGCTTTTAGAAAACTGCAGAGAATATTATTGCAGGGTTCTCAGATTTTTTTCCCTGTTTAAATTGGCTCAGCAGGCCTTGCAAAAATCCCTGTGGCTTTGAACAAAAAATGATTTGCGGTTTCCTAGAGGCCGACAACTGTTTCTTCTCTAATCAGATATTGCCCTGAAGGGAGCTTTGGTCTCCCTGTGGATCAGGCAGCAGTAATCTAAAGTTACTTACACGGGGCCAAATCCTGCTTGCCGGCATGTTTTAAAGAGCGTTAGTAGTTTATTTTACACCTAAGTCCACAAAGGGTCTGGATGATATACAGAGTGTGGTAAGATTACACAGCAAAAGTTTCTGTCCTTGATGATATTAGTGCTCGGGCACACTTTTGACAAAGACATACAGCTGTGATTTTCCTACCTTGAACCTGAAAGAGGAGTCAGGATTTCATTTTATGTCAGCACCCGGAGGCTCTTTATTTCTTGCCTTTGCACTTTATTGCTCCCACACTGCAAAAACATACACCAAACTGAAGTCTCTAATAATACGGTCTATGGAAATCACAAGTGCAAGGTCACACAGTGCTTGCTATTGGCCCCTGAAGTCCAACTTGGGCACTGCTATAAAAGCAGAGACTCTTCTGCCATTGACTCTTCTCTTCCACTGCTGTTGGCCTGGGAACACTAGAGCACTTACTAGACTACCGAGCTCTTCATCCAGCTACGTCATGAACAGAACGGTATTTTCCAAAGGGGCCACTGATCTTCACCTGGAGTCAGTGGAAGCCGCTGGTGGTCAGCACTTCCAGTATGAGGCCTGAAGTTAACAGTCGTGCACCTGGTCCTGATGCAAGGGGATGACGTGCAGGGGCTTTGTCAGATCAATGGCAGAATTGAATTCCAGAGTCAGACTTGGCTTTAATTTTTTTCAGTAGATTTGGGTTTATGTGAGAGGGGAAAAGCAAGCCATCAGGAGGCCTTCATCCTTTTCCTTTTCCTGTCTTTGTACTGGCCGGTGCTCCTGGGCCAGATGATGCAGGTGACTCCCCTGTCAATTTTGTTAAGCTCCTGTGGATGCGTGCGAGCATTGATGGAGTACTGTGCTAGCAACGTGTTGCCTGCAGCTGTGGGTTGGATACTCTCCTTTCAGTCTTTGAATGAACCCGCCTATTTTTGAACTTTACTTCTCTTGCATGATACCGGCGGTAGATCTTACAATATGCCTCGGATCAGAGCTGAGTGTTTCCTCATCTTCAGGGGTTTGTTCTGTTTTGTGGTGTTGTACAATGACCAACGAAATAAGCATTTGTTTTTCAGTTTGAGGTAGCTAATGGATTTCAAAGCTATTTGCTATTGTAATTTTTTGCCTAATTGTTTTCGCTCTGTAACTGTATGCCTTCACTTCCAGGATTTACTCTTACATTCCCATGTAGTTAGATTGATGCAGATTCTGTGCACTTCCACAAAATGACACCCTGTTCAATAGCAATCAGGGATGCAGACAGAGGAGACAGAGGCTTCAAGAAGATTATTTTCATCTGCCACTCAAAATGTAATTTCCAACCTGCTTTTGAAAGAAATGACACCCCAATCTGAGAAAGTTGGTAACGTATCATTTTATGTGGCAGTCATTTAAAACTGCTGGGCAGCTGACTAATGAAAGAGACAAACAAGATGTACATGAGTCAAATTTCTGACTCGGTTTTACAGAGGCGGTTTTTGCACAGGCACCAATTTATAACCAATGTGCTTTTTGAAATCCTTGATTTGGTATGGCATGTGGGAAGGTTCTTGTAGGTCAGCACCACATCTAACATTAGGGTGGTATCTAGTTTCTGTAAATATTGATATCTCTTTAAACAGGTTGACTTTAACTTGTTTTTAATTAGTAATGGCAGATGTTCAGCTGGAAGAACATCTAGGGATCATAATTCTAATAATGTCCTATTAACTTTTAAACCTTCCTCTTAATGTAAATCTGTAATTAGAGTGCTCTATCTGCTGCATCCTACTACAAATTCTATCTGTAAGCCAATACACTGGGATGCCAAAAAGCTGCAGGGATTGTAAATTGTGCCTTATGACTCTGTGTTTTGGGTAATTGCACTCTGAGGACAAAGCAGAGTAACGCAGCAGAGCCGCAGCAGCAGCCCCCACCTTCTCCCGGTCCGTAGGAAGGATCGTCCCTTGGGTGGAAGATGCTTTGACAGCAAGGGAGGACTGGAGAGGTGGAGCAGTGATCGTAGTCATCATATCCCACGGGCTGAAACAGAATCCAGATGCAGAACAGCCCCTGGGGTCGATGGCGGTGTGTCCCGCAGACCTGCCCACTCCTCCCGTGCAAGGGCAAGGTTGGTGATGGTCCGTCCCAGCAAGGCAGGGCAAGGGAATGCCTCTGGCCCTGGGGGAAGACCATTGTCCTCTGAGTTTGACCAAGGATCTCTGAGAATTAAGACTGCTTCACACGGGTCCCTGGCTACATGACTGAGATAACGTGTGGTGGGTATCTGAGGAGGCTTTCCCTCTGCTGGAAGCTTTTGGGTTTGTGTGTATGTAGATGAAGTTTCTCCTCTAGGTCATTGTTTCGCTGCCTTGCACGTGTTCAGTTCCCAACACAATGGCACTGACTAGGCACTTCCTTAAAGCGATTTTGTATCGGCACAGCTCCGCTGACTCTCACCAAGCCATTCCAGCACCAAACTGATATAAACCATCAGTGAATCAGGCCATGAGGTGTGTCTGTAAGCACACGTGTGCAGAATTTGGCTGGTTCAGTTGTTTTATCCTTTTCACTTGTCTCTTACAAACAAAACCCAACCCCCTTCATTCACTGCCCTCTGGTGGCATGTTCACTTTTCCTCGTATTAATCCCTCTCGCATACAAATAGATCATCCATTTCATCTGTGGATCCCAAAGGAGACGTTAATGTCATTATTTACACATGGCGCAAACCAGATGTGCAGAGACCTCGTTAGTTGCCTAGAGTAACATCAGTAACGTCTAGACTTTTGGTGGCCCCCAGGGGTTCAGGAATGGATCCTGTCCTGGTTTCAGCTGGGATATAGTTAACTGTCTTCCCAGTAGCTGGTACAGTGCTATGTTTTGAGTTCAGTATGTGAAGAATGTTGATAACACTGATGTTTTCAGTTGTTGCTCAGTAGGGTTTAGACTATAGTCAAGGATTTTTCAGCTTCTTATGCCCAGCCAGGGCACCTGACTCAAACTGGCCAACAGTGTATTCCATACCATGGGACGTCCCATCCAGTTTAGGAACTGGGAAGGGGGGGCAGGGAATCGCCGCTCGGGAACTGGCTGGGTGTCGGTCGGCGGGTGGTGAGCAATTGCCCTGCGCATCATTTGTACATTCCAATCCTTTTATTACTACTTTTGTCATTTTATTAGTGTTATCATTATCATTATTAGTTTCTTCTTTTCTGTTCTATTAAACCGTTCTTATCTCAACCCACGAGTTTTACTTCTTTTCCTGATTTTCTCCCCCATCCCACTGGATGGGGGGGGAGTGAGTGAGCGGCTGTGTGGTGCTTAGTTGCTGGCTGGGGTTAAACCACGACAATCCGCAGTCCCCTGCCTCCCACCCTGCCTACCGTGAGAAGTGCTGTTCAATGTATTAGTCAAAAAACACTAATCCCATTCACATTTCCTATTGCAAGAGAAAATGCTAGTTCTTGCCATCAGGTAGGAGGACATATGTGGCTGTGTCTATGTATTTAATGTTTCCCTTGAGAATGTAGTGTCATTAAACTACTTCAGTGTTGAGTCTTAGCCGTGTACCCACATTGAAATAAAATGACATTCTAAAAAGCTCACTCCAAGTTTCCAGCCTCCTGGAGTCAAGCCTAGACTGGCATAAATCTGCTGTGCTGTCTGTGAGAGACTTATTTCTAGTCCTGCAGTGACACAATCTTTTTGACTTATCTGCAAAGATTTCCTTCCTTGCTCTCTTCCCATCCCGCTCACCGTATCTTTCTTTTCTATTCTTGTGGGCACAGTGCTTAGCTACTGGTTTAATTTAAAATAAATAAATAATGCTTTAAGGTATCCATCAGACTCTCTTCTGGATCACTCTTGGAAGATCATTCCATACTCACGTGGCATGTTGAAGTTACCAGAGCCTGCTGACCTGTTTCTCTTTTTTATCCTACAGCCTTCACACGAGCAGTGTCTGCCTTTAGTAATTAGATAATCTTCACAAATGGAGTCAACAGGCAGCAGATTTTATGCTGATGTAGGACAAGCACCAGATCCCATATCTTTCTTTGCATTTCTGTTACAAGGCAAAGATACCTGATACTCTTGAAAGCCAGAAGACCTGTTGGTGGTGATAGCTTACAAGCTGCCATACTGATATACATGCTGGTATGTCCAGTTTATTTCCTTTAAATCCATGTCCTGCTCCCTCGCAGTATGCCATGCAGTCTTACTCGAAGACTATCCTGTATGTTGCCTCTTGCTGTTTTAGGGAAGAAACTATTAGGGTTCTTTTTTTAATTACCTTGTATTTCTCAGTGTTTAACTCCATTCTTTCATTCAGGCTGTGCTTGAAGCATATCCTGCCTGATGTGACTAAGTTGTTGACTCACTTCTTTTATGGCTGTAATAAAACTAGATCTAATGACCAATGTCTGGATATCAACCACCAACAGCATTTGCAAAAAAAAATCCAGATTGTTCCTTCTCAAGGTTGTGTGTCCTGGTGTAACATTCACTTAATTTAAAATACCAAGTGAGCATGGCCCAGTTGTAGTCACAGTTTTGTTTTCTTCTTTTCTAGAGATTATCTGCTTGGCTTTAGTGTTATCCCAAACCCTCCAGTTCTGAAAGTTTTAAATAGTGTTCTTTTGGAATCTGTCCCTGCAACCATTAGCGCTGGTAATTGCACTCAAAGACTAAATGTAGACAATTAGCCTTGCACTGGGCCCTAGGGATTTCATAATTTTATGATTTTGCAGCTCGCCTCAATTTCGCCATCCATCTGGTGTAATTTGGGGGCCTCTCAGCCCCTGCTGTCATCTCAGGTGGGCTGTTGCCTGTGATTCCAATGTGTCTGTGCTACACAGGGATGGGGAAGGGCAAGCGTCTAATTTTTATTTGCAGGTTGACCCCAGCAAGTTTCTGTGATGTAAGGAAAGCTGCGCTGCGCATCTGCATGTGTATGTGGCCCTTGCACTTCTGCTCATGTCTTTGCTGAGTATAAGGTGAATTTCACGCGCAGGAACATGACATGAGAGAATCTGTTTCCTCTCTATATATCCTTGGTAGTCTCCTTGCTGGGGGCAAAATAGTGGACTGTTAAATGTAGTACAGGTCATGGATAGGAAGGAGAATTGGGGACCTGGATTTGATTCTCTAGAGCCTCCACCATCTGCTGTATGAAGGAAAACCCACAGTAATTCTACACATTCAATCCAGACTCAGGGAAACGATGGGGTTTAGCCCTAAGACATCTCCAATTGCAAGTCTTCCAAATTGAGATTTTATCACAATATTTGATGCTGGAGTCATTCAATTACATAAGATTCTCAGTTTCATTTAAAAGAAAAAACAAGTTTCTGTACTGCAGAGCAGCAAAGATTAGCTTGCACAGATGAGCTGAGGGACAAGGAAAGGCTCACAGTCCAGCGAACTAGAGTCCGACATTTGTTTAACATCTCATGATTTTAGAATCCATCTCACAATAAAGCCAATCTCATAATGGGGATTTGCTTTCAGTGAATGCTAAGTTTTATTATTTAAAAAAAGCCCCAAACCCAACAACAGCAGTTTCAGCAGATCTGAAGCTTTCTGTGAATTCAGATGATACTCAGCAAATACTTTGGGAGGAAAATTGGAGACATTTGCTTTGGAAAAGCGGAATCATTTTTTCTCAAGCATTCTAGGTTTTGCTTTGACACAGTGTTTACATTACAGAATTGAGCTGTTATTAAAAAAGTAAATTAAACAAAGAAGATAAACAGACAATAGGGGATGATTAAAAAATTTTGGAAAGTGCAGACATTTTGATTTGACAAATTATACACCCATTATATGCCCAACTCTTAATCTGCAGATCTGGCTGGCGAGCTTTTGGTCAGTTGGGGATGAATGCTGTGGGGAAAGCTGCCCTGGAAAAATAAATTGAGGCTGCACTTAGACATGCTGCACTGGTTTGTGCCCTTAGTACCAATGGAGAAAAATCCAGCGCTCCTCAGAATCTGGCCTCCTCTTTCCTAAAGACAGCAGAAGCTTTTTTGGCATGGCATGCATACAAGTATTACGGACTTTCTTTCCTTTGGCTTTCTCACCTTGCCACAAACTGAGTTCACCTGAATGCCTCACCTTCCTGGGTGCAATAAGCAGGGTGTTAAAATACACTTCTAAGCCTTGGTTCAAAAGAGGTTTTGAGGTTATATTGAATCACTTCGTAAAGCCCAGTGACGCTGACTTAATCCGCCTCTTCTTCCAATTGCTGCTTCTTGCTGCTTCTCATGGGCTTTCCCATGGGCTGTCAGCCCCTGCAGGCTTTAGCCAGGGTTATATTTATGGGGGGACTGGAGTGGGAAGCAGGGCTGTGCCCCCCTTCCTGCAGCATAGCTGGTGCTCCTCAGTATGTGGCTTGGAAGAGACCAGGGCACTGCGCGGCTCTGCTGGCACCACCGTGACGGCATCCACCTTGGCTAATCTGGCCAGCTACTGGAAGAAGGGACGTCTGTGGTACGAGTCGTGTTTGTGAAAAGCTTTTCTTCTCTTTTTTTTGCCGTGATTTTATAGAGTGGGAGGTCTTTGGGGCAGGGATGGTTAGTTTTCTTTTTGTACAGTGCCCAGTACGAGCTGAGGAGTTCAGACCTCACAGGTGTCAACTGGTGGCATCATTTGTATTAACAAGATAACGGGTATGTTTCCAGTGCCAATACTGGTACATGTTGCTTCAACTGTTACCCCAGGCTTTCTGGGAACATCTGACCCTAGAGAAAATGGTCCATATGCTAAACCTGTTTGGAGAAGGATGCCTATTCTTTATCTGCATTATTTCTTGCAAAGTTCAGCCTCTGAGATTCCTTAAAGGAACCAAATGCCGGAGAGGAAAAGAGCCTCTTAAAAGTTTGGTGGACGAAATAGCACCCCGCTTTCCTCTGATAAAAGAAAGGAATGGTCCCAAGAAGACATCTGAGGATCTGATCCCACTTAGGGAATTCTGCCTGGGAAATCTCAGGGTCTGGGCTGACCGTTGTATTTCTGCAGCTCTCACAGGGTCCAGGATTCCTAAAGAAATACGGACTTTTCAGTGGAGCTGAGCAAGGAGTTTTTATGCTCGGCTCTAAGAGCAGCACTGGCTTTTGATAAGTGGTTGAGTGGTTTTAAACAATGAAAAATTAAAACAATCATTCAATTAAATGTGAGCAGATGCCCTGAAGTGAACTGGTGTGGCTAACTTTACAGTTTTATTGATGATAAGGCTTGGAAGTATTTGATCATTCTTATTTCATGGCTCTCTCTTGCTTAATATTATCCTTTTTTATAGCTGAGGTGGTTTTAAAACCTGAGATAAATTTTTGCAGCAGCAATACATTTTCTAAAAAAAAAATATGCAAATCTCCAGGAACAGCTTATTTAAAGTATACTGAGCCAGAGGGGGTCTTACTTGATTTTTATTTAGAGCAAAATTTTAAAAGATATTTAGGTGCCTATAGAGGAGACTAACAACTGGGATTTTCGGAATCACTTAGGCAACAGCCCCTCATGAATACTTTTTGAAAACGGGGCCTTATTTCATATGGAGACAAAAATCCCTATTAATAAAGCAGCCACAGTCTCTTTGCTCCCTGGAGGGCAGGAGCTGCTCCAGCCTGGCACCTGCAGGGACTAGCATTGTGTGAAACCAGGATCTAAACCACTTTCAAAGAAAAATGCCCCCATTTAAAAAATAAATATTTTATTTGCCTATTCCTTTGTAAAAACTGAAAACTTCCCCTTTAGCAGACTTCATCCCTAACTCTCTTGAATGTCCTATATTAATTGATACCCAAATATTTTTTGAAGGCCTGGGTTTATTGCTTTATTTTGTTTTTAAACTCTTGTAAGCTTTCTGAGTTAAGGGAAAGCTATGGGGAGAAGCCCCAGCCTGGGGATCCTTCACGTTACTGCATTCAGAAGAGGGAACGTATTCCTGTACTCTGAGCTATAAAAGAAGAGGGAACTATTCCTGTACTATAAAAACAGCTTGATGAAGAATCCCCAAGTATGGGAAACCGCCCTGTTTCATTCCCCTGTGAAGTGGAAACAACTTCAAAGTGCACATTTTTGTTCCTTTATTTTCCCTAGCTCTACTGTAGACCCATTTCACTCTTCCTTCCAGCCCGGCTGCGTTCCTGCCGGGCCAGTCGAGCCGTGTGGCGTTAGGCAGGTCCCGTCCGCCCGAGCCGTCCCCAGAGTCCTGCAGCCGTGCGCCGCGGTGCTGAGGGGGCTCTGCCCCAGGAACGTCCCCCACCAGCCCCTCTTCTGTTCAGGGAGAAGCCGCTGCCTCGGCATTCGCGCACCGGTCAAGGAGTCGCGCGCACGGACCACCCCAGCCTTGAAGTGCTCAGACCCGAGTCCCTTCGCAGCGGGCGACTCCACGAGCCGATGGGTGCCCCTTTCGACCCCTCACACACACACACACACACACACACACTGGTTCTCGGGTGCTGCTTCGTCCCTCAGGCTCGACCCTAGGTTCCCTGAAGCAGAATCTCTACTCAAGGCCTTCCAAAGTAAAAGGCGTAATTTATTCTATCTATGGTGCACAAATTTAGACAGCTCAAGCTGGGTGCCTCTGGATAGGACCCCAAATACTAAAATCCCTGGGCAATTATACCCTTACAATCTAAATTCCTGCCCCTCACACCATAGTCTGGTCCAATAGTAATATTCAGGTCTGGGGTCTTCTCTCTCCTTGGGTCCTTTTTCTCATCTCTAGGCAGGTTTTTTTCTCTTTCCTGGTTTTCAGACTGGTGGTTGCTACGTCTCCTTTTCCTGGCTCAAACTGGCTCTGTACCTTTCCGAATCTGCTTATTCCTCCAATCGCAGCATAGATCAACATTAAGCAAAAGCATTAAGCAAGCTATGAGTTCTGCTTTATTGTGAATGACTAATTTTAAGCAGCTAAACAAAAGTCCTTAAAGCCCTCTGAAACTTATTAACAGCCACTATAATTTATATACATTCATGTGCTATTATGGCCTCCAATCTTACGTCATTATTGCCACGTGCCGTTTACGTCTCATTCAGGTGTGGTCCGCATGCTCCCGCAGCTCAGCTTTGCCACCTTCCACAACGTTTTCTTACCTCTGGTCCATCGTGTTGTTTTCAGGAGCATTTCCTCATCGTTTCTGTATGTACCGGCTCTGCTGCATTTCTGAATAAACCCAACAGTAGCTTCACCCCCACTGCAAGTGAAGAAGGTGGTGCAAGTACTGAAAAGCAGGAAGAGTGCAAATAATTACTTCCTTGGAAAGGTAAAACGTGGTTTACCTCATTACAGTAAACTAATTAAAGCCAGACTCAAATCTTATCCTTTGGGCTACGCACTGACACCTGATGATAATACGGCTAAGGACACGTAAGTCAATGGGAAAGAAAAGTCCCTATTTGTATTAATGTAGCAGAATGAGCTTTATGCCTTCCTTTTCGGTTTCTAAGACTGACTATTAACAATTTGTGGGAAAATGATGCTCTACGCTTCTACCTGACCTTTCAGAGTAGCACATAGAGGCATGGAGTCAGGAAGGAAATACAGAGTTCTGGACAAGAATCTAATTTTCTGGAGGCAAAGCCTGTAAAGATACTGCCTGCTAAAGGCCCGCTCAGGCTTTACCTCTCTCTGAACCTACCTCACACCCCAAAGTTCTCCACACTGCTCTCTCAAACCAGGTTCTCCTCAAGAGGTTCACATTTTCCTTCACCATCAGATGAGATGATGACTGTAGAGGTCCTGGTTGAGAGCTGAAGAGATTTTCCAATCTCTTCCTTGGTTTTCTGCCTTCTTTTCCCAAATCCACAGATATTTTAGAGGTGCTTCAACAAGTTCCCTGCAGAAGTTGCACCTGTATTCTTGGGCAGCAATCACTCATTATACCTCCTCTCTCTTGTCACTTGATTTCAGTGGATTTTGCGTTGAACCAGTCTCTAATTATCTGTGTGTCCATACTGCAGCACTTGTGGCTTTTGATCTCAAAGGGATTTTCTAATCCGGAATGCAATTGTTCATTATTTACCGGTAATAAGCTTAAAATAACTCACCTGTCTGCAAGTGTAGGAAAATAAATGAGTTGAAGAATGCCAATGAAGCCAGGCAGCAGGTTGCATTTTTGAGAACTGCAAGGAGTGTGAAACTCAGTTCTAGTCTGAGCAGAAAGAGCAGCATGAGCAGCTCTTACATGCCCAGAAGTGCCATTTTAAAGGTACTGCTGATATTACTGGCTTCTTAGCCATGCCACTGCTTAGCAACTGCACATTAAAATGTCCAAAAACTCCATGTTAAGTTGAAAGAGGAGAAACAGAGATGATAACTTCAAAGTGGGAGGCATCAGTGCCTTAGGCATGAGTTTGAAAACCTCACAAGAAGGACTGTATGTGATACTCCAGTCATCTAGGGCCAGATGATCAACCCAGCAGCCACTTCTCACACCTAAGATGCATTCTTAGCAGATGGAAGAGACAAATCCACCTTCTCATCAGGCTGTAAAACGTTTGCAGGGCTAGTCCATGGCAGCTGTGGTGCTGCTGTTGTCCCTGGTGTGGTGTCAAGTGGGACTCTGCAAACCCGGCTTCAGTGATGGCAGACCCTGACTGGCTCTGATCTGTGCCAAGCCAGGAGAAAATTAACCTAGGAAAATGAGCTACGATGTTGGTTCAAGGGTGCTGGCTGCTGCAGGCGTGCAGGACGGGTTGCTTAGGCTTTGTGCTGCTCCTCTGAGGACTATGGAGTTATAGGTGCACTGGAAATCCCTTGCTCTGTTCACTAGATGTTCTACCAAGAGATCTGTTCTGCATAGGTAATTCTTTGGTTACCATTTGTCATAGAAACACATAATAGTATCATAGAGGACGTGAAGACCGTCATGCTGAGTGGCTGTGTTTGGGGAATTATAGGGGAACATTCTTAACATCACCTGGGATCTCTGAAACACTCCTCTAACGCCAAATGAAAAAGTCAACATGAGATGTGGAGTCTGAAATTAGCTACTCTGATTTGGTTTTTGAACTCTTAAACAAATCCTTTGAAAACATCACTCAGAAATTTTGATAGCGTTATTCAGTACAAAACTGTTGAACAAATTCAAGTGGAAGTCTGAATTCCTTTCAGAGCTGCCTGAAGTGGAGGAATACCTATGACCTCTGCTAAGTGGTACAGTATGATGTTCTTAATAGGGCTAAGAGATGATGTGTTATAAATTTCAAGTTACTTTCTCAAAAGCTTTTAAAATGAAGGACTATGTGTTAAAGTCTGTGGAACTTGTTCAATGAAAAAAGCAACATCTGTAAAGTGGAAGTGTGCCTTCATCACAACAAAGATTAATTGTCAAAAAGGGTGGTAGTTATGAATTACATAATGGTAAATTGGAAACGTCTGAAAATACTGTGTGAGGAGACTGGGTGGTGAAAAAACCTGCCAAATGGCAGACAGGGAAAATTTAAGGTGAAGAGACGGCGAGCATCACAGAGTGCACGAAGTGTAAACCAGCACTTTTTTCTGATTAGAAATACGCCAGCTAAATAAAATTAAGAAACATCACTTGTCTGAGTCAGAATCTGAAAAAGGTTATAAGAAGAAATCTTTCCAAAATGTTTACAAACCACAGGGGAATGTAAATCCCTCTTGAATTTTACAAGCTCAGAGACACTGGTTTGGACTCATATTTTTGTGAATATCTTTGCACATATTTCATAGTGTCCCATCGTTTTTTTCCCCTTTTTTGGAATGATAGCACTGATTTCTGTGTTCATAAGAACAGATTTTAAAGAATCTTTCAGTGAATGAGAAGCTATAAACATCTACGTGTTGCCACGAAGTTTTAGTTACTAAAAATGAATCCACATGTGAAGACATTCTCTGGCTTAAGCATGTGGGAATTTTGTAGAAATCTGGATGAATAGAATTTTTTTAGTTCAAATTTGACCATGCTGAAGATCAACCTGTGTCCATAAGTGACTGCAGCTACTCTGAAAAAGGTTCTTTATCAATAAAAGACATGTTACTACAGAAGGGAACGTTGAGGTGGCTTGTGAAGAGTCAGAGGACAACTTAAGTCCCAAACTGTTCTCATCTCTGTGACGCATTGCATATAATTAACAGGAATGATGAAGAGACTGGAGGCAGAATCCTGAGCAGAATGTAAGGTGAAATGGTCTCTGTGTACTTATTGAATCTAATGATGTACATCTCATTGAATCCAATCAAGTTAGCAGTTTATCACATTAAGATTGCATTAAGTTGGCTGTCTCCAGCGAGGCTGAATTATTGGTGGAGAGGACCCTACAGCTCTGTGCTTGGGGCTTTTATATTCCCCAACTAAAAGGTCTGACTTCAGCTGAGATGTGCAGCAAGAAGAAAAAAAGCCTTTGCAGAGGCCACCCTGCCTGACATAGCTCCATGTCTTACTTGCTAGTGATGGAAGAAAGCTATGTGCCATCAAAAGGAGATGCTCCGCACTTGCATCTTGCTTATACTCAGTCACTGAAATGTCACTGAAATCAGCAGGTTTGTTTCGAATTTTCTTCCTTGCAGCTGAGGTCTGATGAAGTCCTTTAAATGTGGTTTTCTGATAGAAAGCTCTTGCTAGCCAGGTGTGTAGGTGGATGACAGCGATAGTAGTTGTATAAAGGCACTTTATTTTCACTGATTGAGAATATGGAGTGATATGTTTGTTACCGGAATACTTTGAAATTCAGAACCTTAAGATGGTCGGGTGTGATCAGAAAGAAAAAACCCGAAGTGTCCAGTTTCCAATTGATGCAGCAATGGCCCACTGGCCACAGAAATGTACAGCAAGAGTGAAAGACAGAGTTAATCTTAACGGTAAGAAATGGAAGTTAGAAAATGAGATATTTTGTGTAGCCCAGTTACAATATCCCAGATTGTACTAAAAATACCAAGTATTTTTGTAACTAACTCTTGCTTATGAGGCAAAACCAAATTACTGTGCTCTTTTTTTTTATCTTTAAGTACCCAGCCTGTAAACTGATGTGAGCTTGAAGAGAAGAGGGCTCTGTAGGGATGATGTGGATGCCATATAGATTTTTATGGGGAATTTTGTCTCGGCAGTGGAAGTCTGTTGGACAGCTTTACAGTTCTGGGCAAAGGTTATTGTTATTTCTTCAGGAGCTTCATACAAACGCCTGGGTCCCGCTGGTGCTGCTGGCTGTTGAGCGTGCGGAGGGCAGAGCGGGGGGCCCTGCCTGTGGGAGGCAGCAGCCGAGGGGTGGCTGGAGCTGGCCACCATGGGGGGGTGGGGGGGTGCAGCTGAAACGGCGTCTCTTGGCCTCCTGGGGTTTTTTGTCTTGTGCAAGGATTGTCTCCTATGCAATCAATAGTGTCTGACCTTACAGACCTACTGGTGCTCTCTTGACCTAATCACTGCAGGAGCTATTAGGACCTATTGCTGGTCCTGTTGCCTCAAAGGGAGGCTGACCCACCCCATTCGGGGTCCACATCAGAGCCACTTGTCCCACACCACGTCCTGTTTTATTTAGGAAGAAGCGTATTGAAGGGAGATGTGTTCTTGCTGAGCTGAAACCCAAACATTTCGGTCAGAAGAGAAAAAACCAAAGGAAGAACATGGTAGGAGAAAGCCAGTTACTGTGTACAGCTTACAGGTGTGAAGACGAATGTTTTCGTTGGAAGTAGACTTTTAAATAGCTTTTTCTTCTGGGTTGCAGCTGCTGATTGCACAATGTCATAAACCCTGTTGGTCTGATTCTCCATTTTCTCCCTGCTCTGCAGTTTTCCCGCTGCTCTGCAGCCCGCTCACATTCTGCTGAGTGGTGTGCAGAGAAGGGGTTTTAATATTTTTTTAAACAGCTTGTGGGCAATTGATCTAAGATTACCAGTATCCTGCAAATTGGTTGTCATTATTTAAACATCAGATAGAGAATTTTTGCCCTAGGGCCTGGGCCAAATAAATATGGTTTTGATGGAAAATGGTTTTATAATAATAATTTGAACATGAGCTGAGGAGAGAGGAAGGCCTTCATCTCACTGCCCATATCTCATTACAACTTACCCCAGTGCAGTAATATGGGAATCATCAGGAAAAGCAGCTCAATTTCTGTCAAAGACTCGGTGTTATTTTTCTTGGGGCTTGCAGTAGCTGTAAACTGTTTGGGTTTGTTTTGGAATAGGCTGGATAAAGTAGGATTCCACAGAGGGTAAATAAAAATCCAGATATTCCTAAATGATAATTTGGGAGTTACTGGAAGGGCATTTAAATATGTACTGCTTTTTCAGATAGGAATGCAGGTTTTCAGTAATTTTGTATTTCACTTCTGGACCTATTAAGACAGTGGAGTTGCCTTTTAATAGTGACCCAATGTTCATGTCTGCATTTAGCCCAGTGTGAGTAATTATGCAGTGTGCTGTACCTGACCTCATTTTCTAGAGCCCTTTGGACAACTGGACTGCCTTTCAGGTCCTGCAGTCCTTGAATTAGCTTGATTTTTTTCTCAGCTGCCATCTTACTTGTAATCAAGTAACACTTTTAGTCCTTGCAAAGACCTTTCAAGTTTTCAGAAGGGTTCGCACCTATTTTAATTCAGCCAGACGTTGGTGCAGAACCAGGGCTGCAGGGACATGCGTACATTGAAGCTTGGCTGGTTTGACAAAGGTGACTTTGAACTACCACTGTGCTCCAGTAATTGTGAGATTGGTGAGCTCTGAAGGAAAACTGGAAGGGAAACTAGATTATATCTGGGCATGATATCTTTTCTTTGCCATAATTTACATGTTTCTGAGACAGGGGCACCATTAACACTTCTAGGTGATTTTATGTAAAGACTCATCAAGTCACTGCATTAGTCTTGCTATTTTTAAGTCTGACTTTTACCAGCACAAAAAAGATTTAATGCACTAACGAATGGAGTCACTATGTTTAAGATTTGGCCAATGAGCAGCTGGGCAGAAAAGACTTTAAGTAAAGTCATCACATAAGTAAAGATGTTTTTACTCTGCTATTTTTGCTCTTTCACTGGGTTTATGCAAGAATGAACACAATTAATTTAGTGGCTCTATTCCACATCATCTACGTGTTGCTCACAGTGAAATAATACAAAATACTCAAAAGTGTTGTTTCAGTGATTTCTCTTGGTGAGCCGTTTAAAATGGCTGTTGCATTTGGACTAGATGGAAAATCCAATTTCCAAGGCTGCGAAAATACTTTATTTTTTAAAATTGGGCATGTTTATTAAACTCATAAAAGTTAATGGAAACAACAAAAAGCCAATAAGATCCAGGAAAGAAATAACAAGGTTTCTCTCCTTAATAAAACTACCTTTGCCTGGGATGGCATTTTCTGTTCCTCTCTGCATGGAGCTGGCCCATCCCTGGCACTGGGGGAGGAAGGCTGAGTCAGTGGCCGGACTCACAGGTATCCATCAGGACAGAATAACCCCGAAAAACCTCCCAGAAGCCGTGAGCAGCTGCTCGCTCTCGAAGTCAGGAATTTGCAGAGGAGCTCGGGAAAGCAGCCTCCTCCAGGATGGCCCGTCAGCCCCCTCTTAGCCAGACAGGGCCTGAACCTGGGCTTTCCCGGGGGATTTTCAGCCGTGACGGAGCTGCCTTCACTCTGGTCCGAGGCGAATCTCTGCGGCTCCAAAGGGAACAGAATGAGGCCGGCGTGTCCCACCCTGGGGACCTGCGTCCCCAGCCACGCAGTGGTGGTGTGGGGGGAGTGGGAACCCAGAGCTCTCCTTTGGGGCCACCTCTGCAGAGATGCTTCCTACTGTCGCCTTTGCTGGAGTCCCTAGCTAAGGATGGGATTCACTCAATGACAAAGCGCAGACCAAAGTTTTAGCCCGTTTCCAAGACTGAAATTGTACTTTATGCAAGCAGACTCTATGATCCTGCTGAAGCACTGGCCTTTGGGAAAGATTATCAGGCACAACTCCCACCTATTTTTGAACACGCAGGAGAGAGAATGGTTGGCTAGTTATTTACTCTACTCTGTTTGGGTTTAGGGTTTTCTTTCTAGCAGTCAGTGCCTACCAAAAACTTGGCAAATGACCTAGAAAACAAAACACATGGAGCAGCTCTCTGGTAGTAATGGAAATGGCAGTGGGAAGACTCAAGCAACCAGACCAGAGTCAGGTTATGTTACAGAAACAAGGACGGCTGTAAAGCAGGGGAAGGGCTCTCTTATTTCTCTGCAGAGTAAACGTTCGTCTGAATTACAAGGAGGAAGCTCATCTTCTCTTAGGCATATAAAGAAGACATCGTTAACCATTTGGGTCACGAGAAGCAAGGAAAGGGATGCATTTAATGACTGTGCACCAGAGCTGTAGAAGATTAATAGATTCCTTGGAAATAGCTGGCATTTGGGTTAGAGCATCCTTTAACAAAGAGCCCAGCTGTGACCCCATTTCTCTGTAGGGCTGTTCTCATTGCCAGGTGCCTGCCCCCAACAAGAGAGCAGTGACTGCTGGGCTGCCAGTCAGGCTGGACGGCGAGATGCTGAGCGAGCCCCAGTTGTTAGGAGAATGTGCGGCTTTATTCCTTTTCAATTAACGTCATCATGTATAAATCTGCTGTGGGACTCCAGTGATAAAGAAGACTGACGTGCACCACTCCAGCGCAATAAATCTTTGGGCTTTGGCTGTGGGGATGCCAAATCCACTCATCGACTTGTTATTCTTGAGCCCGTCAATTGCGGGGCAGTTGTTGCTGCAGTCTGAACACCATTGTTCTGTCCAGAGGCTGAGCTCTGCTTGGGCAACTGAAAAAATCCTTTAAGTGTGAAGCTCGGGTCTTGCTTTTCTACACATTCTCAGTTTTCTATAATAGAACACATCCCCGTAATCATTTTGAGAGCCTGTAATTCACTTTCCTGCATCATCTTCAGTATTGACAATTTTAGATTTCAGTTTTCAACATGTGCTTGCGTACCTGTATGCACAGTGCATGTATGTGCAGGGGACTTTATGGATGCAATCAGACAACTTCCCATCCTAAATGATTAATTTCTGCTGGGATGGTTTTGCACCAGCCCAGCATTTCTCATTTTGGGGTGAATCCAGGCAGAATGGACTCGGGCCTCCCTGCTCTCTGTGTATTTCTGTAGGACCTACTGCATGAAGGATTTGTTCATGGCTGGGGCTCCTGAGTATGCCCAGGCTGCAGGTAAGAACAATTTGAATTAATCCATTCACAAACCAAGGGGTAGCTCATAGTGGTGAAGTCTCTCAGCCCTGGGTTCAAAGAGGTCCTCTGCTCTGAAGCTTTCTGACATTAGAGAAGTTGAACATTATCTTTCTTTAAATAAATCACGTTATTTTGCCCGAGACCTCACTATTTTGTCCAGCTGGTGCCAGGTTTAATCCAGCACATCAGGCTGGCTGACCGAAGTATTTGCAAAAGCCATGCAGTTCCTAGTGATGGACCATTTGGGGCTTATTCTCATCACTAGCTTTTTTATCATTATTCTTAAAGTAGAAGCCTGCCACAAATAATGTATGTAGTGTCTGGCATGAGCTAACTAATGGCCTGCTGGCAGGGCAGCTATTTTGCTGCCTACAGTACTTTGTACTTGAATATTCTAGTGGGATGGCAACCGTGTAATGCTAACTGTAATAATGATGGGCTACCTGCACAAGCCTCTATATGTGTCCCAGAAAACTGCTCCCTTCAGTATTCATTTGTTCTTTAAGCACCTTATATTACATAGGCTATTGTAACACCACAATTTAATATTAGAAAAATTAGGGTGAAATGAAAAAAAAAAAAATCAAATGCATAAAATTGCTCATAAATCATATTACTCCATTTATCAGAACCACTTCTATTTCTTGAAGAGTAGGTGAGGGGCTGTGAGAGTTGAAATTTCCTTTCCGAGCAATCCCTATAATTATTTATATCACATCATGACAGCAGTCCCACTAAGGGATGCTGTCTTTATGGTGGTGGTATAGTGGCATGAAAGATGATGTACTGCTGCAGGAGGGCTCTGACAATGTATTATAGTACCTGGAGAGCTAGGGAAGTGAGTTGGGTTTTGGGAAGCTTGTGAAATGTGTGTGGAAGGGAAAATACCCAGGGAAAAATGATTTTAAAAGAAGTGGATTTTTTGCATTTCTTTACTGGCTAGTTAGACTTTTTTTTTAAATAAGTTGATTGCTCAAAATTTCAACCAGCTCCATGGCTGAGCAAGCAACTCCAACATGTTCAGTACAATTTGTCATTACAATGTTGGATCTGCACCTTTTCCTCCCTTACTTCCCCACTAGATATAAAAGTGAAAAAACCCTGTAGATTCTTTCTTAAAACTTGACAAAATTTGAGCAGTTGCAGTGAAAGGGTTTTGTTGAAATCACCCATTGCTATTTTTATATATAAGTATCATTAGGTTTCAGAAACTATTTCTATATGTAAAAGGGAAAAGTTACGTGATTTTTGAGCAAGGGTGTATGATTGTAACATAATTGTATGTTTATGATTATGTTCCATACCTGCATTATAATTCACATATTTTATTTTTTTGTGTTGATGAAACAACTGAACAACTGAATAGCAAGTTATCGGTGCTGATTATGTCTTCCTTCTCCTGTCTATCAGAGAATAATCTTTCTTTTTCCTTCTATATAGTCCAAAGTAAATATGATTGAACAATTCATATAATACATTTGCACACGGAATTGAATCTGCTCAGGCTCATGATGCACAAGCAATGCAGGATCAGGCTCATAAACTTTCTGAAATTTACTACTTTCTGCATGTGTTTAGCCCACTTAACTTAGAATCCCCATTAAAAGCGAAATGCTTCAGAAGCTACCATCAGTGTGTAATGTGTCAGAAGACTGGGGTTGTTAATGCTCTTTCTGTATGAAGATAAGATTGAGCCAACACAGAATTTTCCAATTTTTGTTTAATTACCCGAGTCACTTTTTAATAAATTAGGAAGTTGTTTCACTTCTTGTAAACATGTCTATTTGCATGAAGCTCCTTTTAACTCAAAAACTTGTCAAACCATCTTTCTTGCTTGAATTTTGGGTGTCACTTTTTATCACTGTCAAGACGATGGAATTTAAATTGGTGATTAAAAGCAACACCCTTAAGGATCTCATTTGCTTTTAAGAACCCTGAAAATACAAGTGGTTCAATTCAGACCTGCCAGTTAAGACAAAGTCGTTACAGTTTCTGGAAATGTGAGAGACACCACTAATGAGAATAACGCATCTGCTCTCTGATTTTATGGAGGTGGGTTTAGCTCTTTGGAAATGCCCTCTTTTTAAGAAACTCGGCAGGCAGGAGAGGGAGAGAAAGAGCAGACACCATTTTGGACACATTTTGTTTCCAGTCTTATTTTTGCTTCTTTTCGGTTGCTATTTATTCTCAGCTATTATAATAATTCCATACCTGATAAGCACCTCGATAACCAAATACGTACATAAACAGAGATAAATAAAATATTGATGTTATCTGGACATGCTGTGCTCCTGCAGCAATAAAGTAAACTGTTTATACTGCTCTGAATAACAGCGTAAATTATAGATCTGCTATTTATACCATGTGACTGCAGGAAATAATAGAATGAAACTTAACCAAAACAAACCAGAGGTGTAGAAGAAGTAGCCTTATGCCCTGCACTAGCTTTGGATAGCATTAACTGTGAGCTAAAGGAAAAGGTTCAGGTTTTGTTGATGCCAACTATGCAAATAATATTTGTTGCCTGGGCTGCATCTAATCATAGCTGGTGATGAGAGCCTGTGGTTTGAATGCTACGCAGACTAACAGATTTAAAGAGGGACTTTGGTCCAGGAATTTTAATTCAACCTCCTCCAGATTTCTAGAAAATTTGAAAAAGGCGTGTTAGTTTTACGTTTGAGATGTAGAGATTTCACTAACAATTCTGCGTCAATTTTTTTTAACATGGATATGATATTTTAAAAGAACGAATTGTGTTTTGGCAATATTTTAATAAAAACTTTCTTGTATTTGGCTGGACTACTGGCAGGTTTTAAATGAAGGTGAGCTTCAGAGCCTTGCCAAAGTAGCACATTACTGATTTTTCCTCCTTGTCCTTAAATGGCCAACTCTCCAAAATGCCTGAGAGAAAAGACGGGAGTTACAGCATGCCAAGAAAGTCTGGCAGAAAAAGGAGGAAGGCAATCTCCATAGGTGAAGTGTTTTCACTGGTAATTCCTTATCACTGAATATTCTCGGCTACACCAGAGCAGCTCCGGGATGGATCTCGACTGCAGCGATGTAGCTGTGCTCTGGTGGCTTCCGAAAGCGGAATCCTTCTGCTGACTTGGCTGGGTCACAGCTGAGCTGCTCTGGAGGAAGGGCCGTCTCTCCGCCACACGGCTCCCAAACCATCGTCACTTCAGAGCGTTGGGGTGGCCGTCACCTGCGGATGGGAGGGATCCAGCACCTCAGCTTCTCTGATACACCATTTGCACTAATTTGTACTTCACGCTTACAACCAGCATTTGGTAACTGATAATAACGATCTTGTCTGCAAGATGCCAAGGGAGCCGAGAAGCCTGAAAGAGTGAAGCTCTTTGAAGTGGTAACCCAGACACTCATTAAACGCCCTTGTTGGGTTTTCATCCTTCCTCTGGACCTCTGTCTGCAACTGCTTGATTGTTTCCATTTCTTCCAGACGCGCTATTTCATTACGATGCCTCCCGGATTAGATAGAAGAGCAATAAGAAGTTAATTGTTTAATCATTGATGAGGTTAGGCTAAACTAGAGATGAATTCAGTTATGTAATTCTGAATGTAATATTTTGAGATCGAAGAGAGCTGGTCCAAAGCTCGGGCAAAGGAGGCGGGAGCGGGGCCTGGCAGACTGCAGGGAACACTCCTCCTCGTCCGGGGCTGCGGGGAATGGGCCACAGGGAGGGACGGGAATTGCTCAGCCCTGCTCCCAGATCCCACAGCCCTCTGCCAGGGGAGGAGGGAGGAGTGGGAGGCTCTCACCGGCGCTGCCAGCGCTGGCTTCATCCTTTTCCCCGTCCTCCCTAGCAGCAGGAACAGAAATCTCTGGGGTTTTGTCCCCTCCCGGCTGTGTCCTTTCCCCCCGCCTCAGCGCAGAGGGTGCCAGCAGACAGTGCCTGGCCGGGGCCAGGACTACGACAGCACGCAGCGTCCCGTGCCTGGGATGGTGGGAAAGGAAGAGAGGATCTGGAAACAGGGAAGGGCTACGCCTCACTCGTTTCCAAAACACTTCAGCAGGCCCCCGCAAAAAGCCCACTCACCCCTCCCGGCCCTCCCCTCCCAACAGCTTCCTAACTCCCCTGGCATCTCCCCTCCCGCTCTCGCCACCGACACTTCGCTTGCTCATCCCCACTCTCACATCCCCACTTCTCTCCATCCAGGCTCTCTGAAAATCACGGATCTTCCAGCAAAACATCTTACTCCGCCCACCCCCTGCCATTCTCTTCCTGCCACCAAAGCAAAGCTGAAATTCGCCTCCTTTGCTGGGACGTTTGGAGGTGGCATTGATCATGACGTCCAATGGGCGAGTGCTGTGGTGACGACAGGAGTTCAGAATGAAGCCTGTGCTCCGGAGTAACTAGGTGCGAGCATCACTGCAGCTACCTGTGTTTAGACTGCAGCGCTTACCCAAGCAAATCAATAATGCCTGGATGGGGACGATACCCTAGTGTGGGTGCCAAGAAGTAACCTGGTGGCATTGTAAATGAACAAAAGAACTCTGCATACATCAGCATAACAATGTAGGCATAGATTTACATGACTTTATTAATTTGATTCATAAGAGCCTCCTGTATCCTGCTCCCCATTTTTATTGCCTCTTGTATATACTTGTGTGCTTGACTTTGCTTTGCTATGAAGGAAAAATAATAAAAGATGAACCTGCAGGTATTATCATTGTTTATAGCTCTCATATATCTTTGCAAAGCAAAACTGGTTATTAGAAAGCCCAGCTACAGAGCAACGTTATCTCGGCATATAAGATGCTTTTCCAAACAGTGTAGTAAATACAGAGTAGTCACACCCCGGCTGTTCCCTGGCGTTAATGAACTAACACAAAGCTAAGAATCTGCTCAGTCTAAAATCCAGTTTAGATAGCCTTGCTGATTTACAGTGCTACTTTTGAAATAATTGAGTAATGTGCTGGGACATTTTTCTCTGGAGCCTTTTATTCAGCAGTTTTACAACCATAAGTAACAGCAGTGAGTTGATGCATCAGCTGGTGCAGCTCAGGACAGCTCCACTGAAATCACTGAAATAATTCTTGTATTAGAGTTGCCTAGTTATTTGTAAGAATTAATTCTTGATTCATTCTATGCAGATCTAAGTGTAAGTTAAAGGTCTTCAAGTACCATGAAAATACTCTGTAGTTGGTAGGTTAGCACTGACCTAATACCAGACATTCTTATAGGCAGGTTTGTCTGTATGTCTGTATGA
Source organism: Haliaeetus leucocephalus (assembly GCF_000737465.1). NCBI lineage: Eukaryota > Metazoa > Chordata > Aves > Accipitriformes > Accipitridae > Haliaeetus > Haliaeetus leucocephalus. Next base: position 1,327,547 of record NW_010972731.1, read on the forward strand.
CCTTTTCAGTCGGATGGGTGGTGTTAGTTGGATGCTAAATATTATTTCAGGAGATCAAGAGGTAAATTGTGTTACCAAGTCTTCATGAGAATGAGTAAACCAACCTGTAAATATGGATGTATGCTTCTATCACCAGCTAGGAATGGAGTCTAATTTTAATTGGAAAACCTATCTAGACAGAGAACCCCAATGTGCAATGATGTGAACTGTGATGATTTGCTGGATTAAGATAGCACCAGAGATTAAATTCAAGATCACTTTGTGCTATACAGCAAAAGTGGCTGGTTTTATTGGAGTTACCTTTACATGTAGCTCTCAGGTATAGTTGTCTATACAGCATTAAGAAAAAAATGAGAATCACATATAAAGAAGAACTCTTAGATACACATTCCTTGGTGGGGCTTACGGGCTTGTAGCCTACCAGAGCACTTTGAAGCACACAAGCATGTGCTGTTACAGGGAAGGCTGCACTATGTGCTGTCACGATCAGGATCACAGCTGTATCCGAGTTGTTCCTGTTCCCATCAGTAACAGTTACAAAGACCTTTGCAAATTTGAACTCACTTGTCCTTGCATCACCCCTGAAGTAATATTATATCCATTTTACCAATGGGAGGCTGAAGCACAGAGAAACTAGATGACTGTCTCTAGCCTCATCCTCAATCAATGTGTATCAAATTAGCTTAATGTTCATCCGAGTGCTCAGATTTGTCTAGAAGAAAGTGTGATCATCACCAGAAAATGTCATTCACTTGTCATTATCGTCAAAAGGACTAGACAGCATAAAGATACGTTGCTGCTTGTCCTGAGAGCCAAGTCACTCAAGGTGTGTGTTTCAATGATAAAGTTTCACCCTACAAGTGGTTGGGTTGCAGTCAGGTTCAGACTTTATCTGCTATCTCTGTTCCCCCCATTAGGTGCTATTAACGTAGTTTAATATAAGTATAATAAGACTGTCTTTTGAATGAGGAATGCTGTTTTCTGTAAAACAGCAGGCAGGCTCCCCAGTTCTTATATGCTGTACAACAGATAGATAAGTAAATGCGGTCACTCCCAGAAGGTCACCTCTGGTGAATGCATGACTTTGCCTGCTGGGACAACGAGTAGCGTGTGTCCTAATAAAAGGAACGATGAAATGAGACGAAAAACTCATTTTCAAATCAGAGATTCTGGCTACAAAGCAATTATTCTACATGCTTATAGAAACGTAACTCCCTACAGGCTATGATTTTTTGCAGGACTTTGGACCATAGAGGCACTGCATGCTTCCATGGCCCTGTGCTTGTAAAGAAAATCTAGCTAGTCTCATTCTAATTAGCTAATTAGTTAATCTCATTCTATGCTTTACAGCACATGGGCCCTAGCACCACAGGCACACCAAAAAGCACCTGAAAGTACCTACAGCTGCTTTCAACACCGACAAACTGCTTTTGGAAATGTTTGGATGGGTAGTGATTTCCTTTCAGCTCTTATTATCCTCCATGGACTTTCCCAAAGATGACATTTTGAACACTGGACAGACATCAAGAATGATGGGTCAGGTATGTATTTGTGTTAGACTGTAAGTTTTTATTGACTTAGTGAAATTTGTGGAGCTGCCTGTAATATTGCATGTTCTGCCTGTAGATTTCTTACCAGGCTCTTTTTATAATGACAGCCATGCTGTTTGCACATTATGCTGAAGATAGAATAGGCAAATCCGCTGTTCAGCAGTGAAAGGGGTTTGTTCCTCTGCAAGGGTTAGCTCTGACTATGCTGTATTTTGTTGTTGAGGCCATACCTGCAAATGGGAGAGTTTAGGTGAGGGGAAAAAAGGCAACAATGAGTACCTAAGAAACTGCCACAGCAGAGGATGAGACAAAAATTCATCCAGACCCTAGCAGGAACCAGACTGAAACCTAGTTGCCAGCGTGTAGGTGGTTGGATGCCTGCTGGAAAGAGAGACATTGGCTTAGATTGGCTACAGCAGTCATGATTGTTCTATGTTGTTTCCACTGTTGCATTTAAACCAGTTTGTTGTTCTTTTAAATTCTGGTTTGAGTCCTCTAAAATGTCAAGTGTCATAGTTCCAAATGGGAAAATGCCAGGGAGAATAAACCCAACCTGACGTATCTGTGTAGCTGAGACCAGGGTAGCAAAAGTCACAGGTAAAGGCTAATGAACAGATTGGAGAGGGGAAGGGTATTGCTATCCTTGAAATGTAGGCTCTAAGTGTCTTTTTTAGAGAGTATTTTAGGAGTTGTTCTAGTTGAGGGCTCTGCTCTTTGATATCTGTTTATGTTACCATCTCTTGATAGACCTGTATGCTCAATAATCCCTTTGTCAACATCAAGGCATGCCCTACAGTAGATTTGTGATCCCAGTGAAATGAGTGGAAGACAACCTAACCTACTCGGCTCTCTCTTGATGGATCGTTTTAAGTTAAATTCTGTTAAGGTCCCTTCTCAATGCTACCTGATACGTCTTCTCCCCGCTTGTGTTCTGTTTCTCTGCAGTTAGATTCTCCCCTGCATCCATCTAGGGCAGACAAGTCTCAGTTTACCTTGTTCAGGAATATTTTATGTTCTCAGGTAAGCCCTTGGCGTGGTGAAAAGTTTGTATCCTCTTTCGGAGTATAGTGAATAGACTGTGCAGTAGTCTATTGCAGGAAGGGGAATTTGTGTCTTTCATTAACTTCACCACTGGAGCGTTGCCTCCACTACTTGATGTCTAAAGCCAGACCCAGTGTAGTTCTCAATCTCCTAAACTCATATCTGCCTTCTTTCTAGCCTGTTGCTGTACCGCTTGTTTTTACCCCAGTAAACAGTGTAAACAGTATGGAGTACCAGCGTGCACAGGCACGCAGTTAGCTGACTCTGCCGGGCTGGCGTAGCACGGATGAGTGGGCTGTGTTTACGCTGTTGCTCTCGCTGGGTTTCGGATGGCTGGGAAACTCCAGCATGCGGCGAGCATCACTTCAGCGCTGCAAGCTGTCCCCTGGGAGGCTGTGAGATATCACAGCTATCTCCTGGCTCTGCGGGAGGGAATTCTGTGTCGCTCTGTATCTTTGACCCGAAGGATCACTTTGATACGTGTTCCGGGAGTATGAATGAGATTCCAATCTACAAAGTAAGTTTGAATACATACCGAAGGAGTCCCTCTCTCCTGAGAAAAGCCCTAGTGATGAGCAGAAGGGAGAAGTAACTTCACCATCAGCCTTCTCCTGGGGAGGAGCGTTTTGTGCTTCTTGGATATCAGGCTAGTACACGTAACAAGCACAAGGAGACTGTGCTGCTGAGATTAGAGAATCTTTTAACTATGGGATTCCTGATCAAGGACAGAAGAAATAAAGATTAATGCTAAGATGTGAAGTACAAGATTTGAATGAATACTGTTGACACAGAAATGAAATCCAACAAAGCAGGGAGCAATACATACCTTCAAATAAATAAAAGACAGTGCATTTTGACAAGGAGTGTCAATCTGATCTCCAATTGCAATTATTTTGCCAAATCGTGTTTAAAGAACCTGAACAAACCTGAGACAGAGTAGCTGAAGAATTTTCAAATGCAATAAAGAGTGCTGCAAATGTCTCTTCTAATTGCTGTTACGAATTCAGCTTGAGTTTCTCTGCACTGAGACATATGTATAGACATCTGAAAGGGCTGCAATAACATCTGGATGGTGTTTTGGTGGCAAAATGGGCTGGTAAATAATGTTGTTGAAAGTGAGGAATGATGTTCTGCATATCTTTTTTTTCTGTGTTTCCACTCTAGCAGTAGCTTTCAAACAGTGTTAAAAATAAGATGCCTGATTAACGATCCATCCTGGCACTTGTATCAGATTTGCAGTGGGGTTCTCAAGGGTAAAATTCATTAATAACTAATATTTGTTCTATTAAGTTTCCTAAACTAAAGTCTGACTAACGTGGTGGAATCCTAATCCTGAGCAAGAGTACTGCTACTCTTCAAAGAGATTTTACAGCCTTGATGATGAATTGCTAGCTGTAAGGGAGACTTTCAAATGTAGAATAACCTGAGAAGCAAAAAAAGTGGAGGCAACCACTTTACCTGAAGCTGTCCAGTGCTAACAAGAAGATGACAAGATCAGTCATCACTAGCCCAGCGTTTGGAAATAAAAGGTGGGGACTCCAATGAGCACCTATCCTGATGTGTATAGCCAGTGCCCCAGTGGTATAAACCAGTACTTCCCACTGCTGTCAGTGGAGTTGTAGCAGTTTACAGTAGATGAGAGCTGGGTCCTGTACTTCAGCAGACTGTAAATGTCAGATCTTACTTGCAGAGATAGAAAATACGGAGCACTGTTGTGATGCACTGCATGATCTTCAGCCCTTAATGTACTTAATCAAGCAGAAATAATAGAAACTAGCTAATTCTGACACCTTCACTGTTCCTTTCTTTGGGAGAGTGTTGACTTTCCCAGACATCCCTGTATTAATGAATTTTTAGCAATATGACTAAAGAGGGGAAAAAGCAAATGACGGCAAGTTTGTTATTTGCGCATGTTTTCTTGTCACGTAACATGAAGCTAATCCCAGCTATTCATATAAAGGTACGCTCTTGTCTCCAAATACTTCATTGCATCATTTTATTAGCGTTCTGCTGAGACACATTTCCTATGTAATCCAGGACCACTTTATAGTTACTGAGAGTGGAAGGGCTTTTAAAAAAAAAAAAAACAAAACCAACCCAACCACAAACCCAAAACAAAACTAGGTACAAGAACAGTACCATAATCTATTTAGAAAGCAGCGGGTGAGATCAAGTCTTGAATAAAATAAACTCCACAGGCTCAACTTAATTTCGTCCATACGTATTTTCTTCTATTCATTATACCACTGCAATACAATGCCCAGTGTTCCTCTCTCATATAGGTAAGATAGACCTTGGCTCTGATATAATTCTTTTTCTGCACTAGCTCAACCACCAAGAGCCAAACACCACAGCTGAGATGCTCCAAATGGAACTTTGAAGAATTTTTATTTCCTCTTAATTTTTATTCAGTCTCCTTGAAGATACTGACATGGAGGCAAAGGGAAGGGCAGCTCTTTCAGGTACTGCGAAGTGTAGGCATAGCCAGTGCAGTGAACGTGCAAAACTTTTCAAGATGTGTCTTTGGTCTACGGAGGGAGCTGTGTCTGCAATATTCACAGGGACCTTTGGTTAAAGACAAACCTACCAAAACATCCTAACTGATGGTGCTGTGACTGAGCTTTTAAAGGGGAAGGGGGCAGAGTGGGGGTGGAGAACTTCCCAGGATGAAGGAACAGGAACATCCCTAGGTTTCTTTTGACCCAGACAGTCCCACAAGAAACTCACATTTTTAACAAGTTGTATATATCCTATCCTAGAGGTCCTATCAAAATGTTTCTAAATATGGGTGTTGAGGTTGCATATTCTGATTCAAATGCAGAAGCAGATACAATCAGTGGAATCTCAAGGTGTACGTCATTAGGGAGCCAATCAGGTAGATTTTATGCAAACACAATTAGGGCTTGCATGACTCAGTCGCTGGTGCTCTTGCTATCTCCTTCCTGCATTTATTCAGAACCCACTTTCAGTGCAGCTGAGCACATACCAGATACTGAGGCATGCAAACATTGGCTTTGTTTGAATAAAGTCACTTTTTGGCAAATTGGCTTCATAAGCCGTGATTATGCATTGATAGTGTTGATGTGTATAGTCAAGCTAACCCCAAAATATAGAGATAGACAATCCATTTTGAATCAAAAGATTGCTGAGGGAGCTGACAATGTTATGGGTAGGCATAGGGGCATTTCATTAAGAAGGGTTAGATTTTGTTGAAGTTATAAAATGCTGATGTAGCTGCTCTGAAACTGGTAGTAATGAATGATTTCTAGTATCAGTTTCAGGGCTACAGTATGTTAGGTAGAGAGAAACTTTTTTGGCATGTACTCTGGCAACATTTAAGAGTCGAGACTTTCTGGAAAGGCAAATGGCTAAAGAGAAAGGTTAAGAATGGCTCTAATTTGGTAGCTAATTGCTGTGCTTAAAGGTTTCTTAAAGTTTATTGTTGATCATGGTACGTTTCTGCTCCAATGGCACTGATGCCACGCCACAGCTCGGAAGAAGCAGCAGGACAGTGTCCGTGTAACTTGGCAAGATCCTTTCCCATTGGAAATGCTCCACTTTTATCACATCTCCAGGCACAAATGGCACACCCAGCCTTTTCACAGCAGTAAAAGTTTAGTTTAGGTCTCGCCTCACTGTCTGGATGTCCGTGTCCTTCCTGCACCACAGTGGATGCCTTCTGGAGGACTTGCCCCTCATCTCTGCTCCCTCTTGCTGCAGTGTTCGTTGGGCCTGGTGCACGTACGGATATCAGGATGAGAGCTGGGAGAGCCCCGCTGCTCCTGGTGCTCCTCGGCTGGCTTTGTGGGCAGGGAGGAACTTGTGCTCAGAGCCTGGTATAGCCAGGGTTATCGTATTAATCCCGTGCAAAATGAAGGAAGTTCCTTCACTGGAAGCATTGTTCCATTAGGAAGCATTGATGTAGATGAGGAAGTCTTTATGGTTTCAATATATATAAGTCATGATTCTTCCAGACGCTTATCTTCCTTGTAGATAACTAGGTTTTGTCTTGTTTGGGCTGTTTTTATTGCCTCACGGGTGTTTGGGTTGATGTACATTGCCTCTGTTAACCAGGAGACTGGAAAATCCTTGTAATTCTGAAGAGGAGGACAGGACAAAAGAAACTGTTGATCTTTCTGATTTTTCTGCTAAAGTCCTGCAGCCCTGGAAACAGGTTATCAGCCTGAGCTCAGCAGGCTGTTTGGTACTTCTAGGGGGTCAGAGTTGCACCAGTATTTCATTTCGGAAAGCAAACCAGATTCGAGAGTGTTTGTACCATACTAACAGCAACAACAGAGTAAGCAGTGTTAGCAGGGTGTTACGGCAGTGTGGGAGGGCTTGGCAGCTCTAATCTCAGTCAGGTGCCAGATCTGCTCCTGACTCACTGGGGAATTTCAGGCAAATTACTTACTCTTTGGGCACTTTAGGTCTGTCTTGGGAACAGTGGCTGAAGTGATGTTTGCTGCTTTGTGTGGAGGGATTTTCAGGAAAAGTGGTTTTAAAGTTATCTTAAGATAACTTAAACATGTCACAGGACTTCATGGACATTGAAATGTTAAAAACCAGTAAGTTCTGGCTCAGGTGAGCTGGCTGGAGGTGTGAGAGCTTGGATGGCCATGAGAATTTGAGTGCTTGGAAAAACACCGATGTACATGGGGGAGAGGCAGCCAGGGAAGCAGTGGCAAGGATGAGATAGTCCTTGGGATTCTCCTGTCATTGTGACCTTTGGGGAACATTAGATGGGGAGCGGGTGTGCAGGCGGTGCACAGGTTGTGTGCTTTCTGTTCCTGGTTTGCCTTTATGTCTGGGCTTAGGAAGAGCTGAGACTGGGATGTAACATACACATGTCTGTCTGTGCCTACTCCTAGATTATAAGAGTGAGTGTTTGAGCCTATGCCAGGACACCAGAGGTGATCACACTGATCCCTCCAGAGAGCTCAGGCTGAGTTTATGTCTCAGTGCGTGCTGGTATACAAAGTGTGGCTGGTAAGTGACTCTAGGTTTGAGAGCAGGCTTAGGCTTGAACTAAATGGCAGTGAAAGCATCTTATAGATGCTAGCAAAGGACTGGGGTATAGCTAGACACCCATTCCCTCCTTTGGAATGTCTATATAATGTCTATAACGATATTGGATATGCAGAAGCATTTTGGAGCAAGAATCACAGCAGACTCGGCAAGGTTTCTTTGGGTTAACACAGTGCTTGTCAAATTATAAAAATGTGCTTAAAACTGAAGATGGTACTGGAGGAGGCAATGGATGAGGAAGCAGGGTTTGCATATTCTTGTGAAGCATTTTGCAAACTATTTTGCAAGGCGTAGCTGGGACTGTAGACAGCCTGGCATAACCCTTCCATCAGGCTGGGATCCTGGGTAACCAGGATACTTTTACTGTTCTGAGCACAGCAGTCTTAAATCTTCACGTGGGAACTTTTAATGAAGGATGATGTAAATAGACTACACTAGATATAAATTAAGTTCTAAGAATATAAAATATTCTAACTTCATTTAACTAATATTTTGAAATATGGCATTCCCTGCAAAGAAAGACTCTTAAATTGTGTGTACCTAGTGGGCACGCATTGAAACTCAGTTAACTTTTGCATTTGGTTTTTTTTTTCCAGAGTATCATTGGTATAGTATGATATTATTTACACAAAGTGTGCTTGGGCTTAGTGTTTTTCCATTTCCAAACTCTTAGTTTTATTTTCAATAGTAGGGAAACTGCATCAAATGTATTTACAGCTCATACAATATGAGTCTTAAAATTGTAATGCTTCAAGAAGCGAAGAGATAAGTGACATAATATGTTATGAATGAATGAATGCAGCTAGAATGGTTAAACAGCTCTATAGCAATAGGTCTTCACAGAGGAACATGGGAATCATGTCTGAGATAAAGCATACATTTTTGCTGGCATTTAGATGGCAAGACTGAGAAGAGGCAATAAGATCATGAAATGGACTTCTTAACAGTCTGTTTCTCTGACCCTAGTTTAAGGGCAAAGAGACCTTGCATGTCTTGGCACTGACAGCGGCTGGTGATCCCAGCTGAAATATCTTTTAACACTGGCAGAGTTGGTGCTGGCAATGGCAACTGAGGGGTGGAGTGAAATGAGGGATGAATGCTAAACGCTGGGGTCCTTTCCAAAGGAGGCATGAGGATGTGTCCCAGGCATTAGCAGCTGTGTCCCACAGGATGGATGTAGTGTCAGAGACTACGGAGACTTTTGCAATAAACTGCAGACTTAGCAGCTGGAGACAGTAAACTTGAGTACTTTGGTCAATTGTAAAATAATGATGAGCTGTCAGAGTGTTCAGTCTGAAAAGAGCTGACATGATTCTCAACTGCATCAATTAAAATATTCTTGGTGATGATGGGGAGCATTTGTACTACAGTATAAGACATTGGCAAGTTTTCGTTTAGAATAATCACAAATACAAGAAAAACTATAAATTAGCTCAAATTTAAAAGCATCAATGTTTTAAATAAACTAAGAAATGTCAAGTCTGTTAGGCTCTTCAAGGACAAGGTCTATTCACAGTCAGTGGGGTTCTGTCCAAAAATCCACACTTCTCATTTATTACAGAACTTTTCTCAGCTCCAGTGAATTAGCTTCTAATTAGAGGTCAAGCTTTTATAAACTAAGCATACTTGGGAAAATAAAAAAGGGCAACCTACAGTAAGTCATCTTGAAAGACAAAGTTGGAGGAAAAAATGTTTCCCTATGTGCAGAAAATATTACAACAGTTTATCTTTTTATGTCATGGTGAACCTCTAGGAAGGATGTAAAGCAAGGAAAAATAATGGTGGTGCCAGATATTAAGTTTAGAATTGTAGCACTTCATTTATTAGACAGCAGAAATCAAAATGTTCCAAAATGTCTATTTTGTCTGGAGGCAAATGACTTAAAACAATCCCTGTAATGGTTTATTGCACTAGTAAACATTTTGGGAAGCTCTGTATGGAGAATTTTATAATGAAATTGGTTAAATTAAATTTTGTGTAAAGAGCACATCACTTAATGACTCTTTAGAGAGCCTACACACTGTGGAATTTTAATAAATATGAAAAACAGATTTTTTTGATTTCCACTTAACACTCAGGACCTGATTATTACCTTGCTACTAAGGAAAAGCTATGAAAATGGGAGACCTGCCTTTTCAGGTAAACAGAATAGGCCACAGAGTCCACTTTTCCTAGGCTTATATTACCAGGGAGTAACACAGGATGACTGAACCCGTACAGCATCCAGAGATCTCTTATTCTTTATGTAAAACCTCTGCATTTACTGCTCATGCCTGTCAGTTCAGGATTGTTTACAACTGTTTGTGTACATCTTTAAAAGCAGAAGTGAGCACAAAGCTGCATTGTCAAATTCTGTATTTGCCCCCATGCCCGCATGGGAAATTCCTAGTTTTGCCTGTGTGTACGTGAATGCTCCTGGGTGTGAATGTCAAGTATATTAAGTAAAATATTTAGACTGTCCATCTATCAGGTCAAGATGAACCAATAGTCACATGATAACGTGTCCAGTATGACACAGGCTGTAAAACCTCTTTTACTACGGAGGGAAATTTTCTTCTGTGCTGCTTAAGAGACCGCGGTTTGCATGCAACTGAGAATGTATTTTTTGCATTCCTAATAGTACACTCGCACTTATACAGATCAGACTGATGGTCTCAACTTTTGCATATGTCCAGTCCTTTGAGCACCAGGACCATTACCAGCCTCAAGTCAAGAAAGTGTACTAGAGAAAGTTTAATATTCTCAGGCCTAATCATCAACTGGAGCAGATGCAACAAAAATACCATTAAAAAGTCATTTTACATCAAGAGCTGTAAAAGAAATCTACTTACATGAATACTTCCAATAAAAAGATGAGGAGAAAGAAGAAGCCAACCAAAACTATTGTAATGGTATAATAGCCCATTACCACAGTTCATGGAAATGGCATCATACACAGTATTGAAACAGAGTAAAGGCATGAGCCATTAAGCTGTATTCAGAGCTATAATTGCAACCTCCAAGTTTAAAACATGCTGGGTCTTATCCTCTTGAGGTGTAAACCAGTCTTGCTGCACCATTGTCAATGGAGCTGTACCTGCTTACAGCCACCAAGGATCTGTCTCATTAGGTTCATCCAACATGCTGTGCTGGAAACGATGTCTTTTGCAAGCTCTACAGTTATTGCTGCCAAAAACTTTTCAACCTTGAGAGAGTGAAAGAAATGTGTGACAAAACAATTGCACTTTGGGGATAAAGCATCTCCAAAAAAAAAAAAAAAATAAATCTGTTTTTCTCTGTCCGGTTGCCAAATGATTCCTCCCACATAGGCAATTGAAAAGTCTCATTTGAGCAACTTCTCATGAATAGATAACTGTTGCAGAAAACGTATAGTCTGAAAGCCCGTCATAAGTATTTAAAACAATCTTTTCTCAGACCCAAGGGGAATAGCTGCCGACCTTCTCTCACAAGCAAGTTCTGGCCAAATGTAAGGTCGCCGGTAAGACAGGCAGCCACTTGGAAGGTGAACTTTTGTCCTTTCTCTTTCCACAAACACCCACCACACCTGAGTTCTCAGACCACCTACGAGGCTGATCAGCTGCCCGTTCCCTTTCAGTGCTCAGTCACAGGATATTCCCAACAATCCAGAGTGCTTCTCTAGGTCACTAGCAGAATTTCATAAATAACAAAATACTCATATAATTCATACTGGTACAAAAAAGTGCCTGAGAGATAGTGCTATCCTCGTTTAGTGATCTGAGACAAGGAGACATTTAAGGCTACCAGGCCAAAATCTCCAGGAAACGTGGGGTAAGGTCAGAGTAGTGGCCAAGTCTGCTGCTCCCTGGGAAATCATACGCTTCTATTACCTCTAGCCTAACTCAGCCAGACATCACCAAGATAAAATAATCAGAGAGAAATGTAGGAGGACAACTTGATCAAGCAATGAGCTATGCTAGAAACTTGCTGGAATCACTGAAAAACAAGGAGGGGAAAGCAACATGGGAACAGGTATAATATGGGTCCAGAAGTAGCAAAGATGTTATTGAAGGACAGTGTCTCACGCAACCTGGACGGAAAAAGTAAATAAGGACGTATCATCCTAATGGTGGCATCTAATTTGGCAAAAAGGCCCAGAAGAGCGCTATCGCATCACTAAACCACAGTGGTGAAAAACGCTAGGTGAGAAACTCCATCAGGAAGGCTGAGTCCTGGGCACTAACACCTTCCACCCTCTTCAGAGGCATCTGCACGTGCAGGATGTGGCTCTGGAGTTCGGGCTAATGGCTTACAGACGGGTGGAAAACATTTGGAAGCAGCCACAAAACAGGTTATAAAGTTTGTCAGACTGGTGTTCCTCTGCGCTCCTGGGACAAGAGTGTTTTCCCCAAGAAGGAGCTGCGCAGTCCTATGTTGGTACAGCGGAGGCTGAGTGTGACCGTGTGAGGATAACGAGCATCGGTAGGACTCTTGGTACTCTGGAAAAATAGTATCTCTGGAAAAATAATATACTCTACTGTTCGAAATTTAGAGTGACAGATAATTGATGTTTTACCTTGCCTTTTAAAATTTAAGTAAAAAGTAAGTTTCAACTATTTTTGTCATCTGATGTACAGGATTTTTATGCGTTAAAGGCTCTGTTATTGTAACATTTATATAGCTGGAGAAGTCCTAATTTATCCCTATTGATTTTAACTTTGACTTACTTTTACAGTGTGGGCAAGCTTCTTCAAAAATCAATATTTTTACACTTTGACAAATCTGCTGCAAATGCATTGTTTTGCCTATCAATCCTTGACTTTTGAGTAGCAATAAAAGATACACACACAAAAAAAAAAAAAAAAAAAAAGGAAAGCAATACAGCATAAAACCTTCCCTATCTTACTTAACGTTGCTCACGGTAAGCCTCATTGAGCATATGTGGTATGTGCTGTCTGCTTAGTGATCAGGGTTTGAATTTAAGGTCTCGCTCAAAATTATGACATTGTGGGATATCTTCTACCTCAAATTGGGTAATTTACCAACAACGCCAGGGAGAAACTTTCGAAGTGTATTAAACTTTAGAAGCACATTAGAAGTACAGATGACCACTAGCATCCTCATTCTGCAGGCAGAGGAAAAAAAGGTCTGTCAAGGTGTTAGGAAGGCTGTGTAGCAGATAAGGAATTTTCCCCAAATGGATGTGCAGCTCCTGCTTCAGGTCCTGTTTGGTGGAGCACATCTGACTGTATAGGACCAAACTTCCTCCCGGTGTAAGACCCCAGAACTGCGATGTTGCACAGGGCACTTGTTGCAGACAGTCTCTAAAAGTTCTGCTTTGTTGCTTCACTGAAAACCATATGATTTTGCCATTGACTTCAACAGCCACAAAGACACCTCCAAAATATTTTTATAATACATTTATTTTAAAAATGGGCTGCTTCCATTAACACTTCCCTTAAGCAACATTAACTTTTGTGACTGGCACTTAGCAGGTCATCTGGGGTCCCACTGATATTGGCAGGATTAAGCAGGGTCTTAATTTTAATAATGAGAAGCTGTCAGGCAAATAATTTCTACTGCTGTTTATTCACAAATGTAAATTCCTTTAACAGTCATTGAGGGTTCTGAAGGACACCTGTTGTTGTTTAATTTTTTCCAGCAAATGCATTTGTTATGATTACGTGGCTCTCAGAGTCAGGAGCACCTTCCTGCCTTTTACCGGGAGCTGAGGAGGAAGGATGACGGGCACCTCAAGTCCAGTTAAATGCACCCAGAAGGCAAATATCCGAGAGTGCCACACACATTTCTCCTCAGGATGGGTTCACTGGCTATTTTAGGGAGAGGTAGAGACCAGGAGCCACTGTCGCAGCTCTCACTGATTTCAGCTGAAAAAGTGGCCTTTAGCTCATGGCATTTGTTGGACACAGGAGCCCACTCCTGCATCCCACCTGGGTGAGGACAAGGTTGAGGAAAGCTCCTGCTACAGTCCCAGAAGGTGCTTTTGACTAGCCCTGTTCCCCTCCGCACTGTGATAAGCAGTGGCTGCAGCCCATCAGGAGTGACTTCTGGCCTTCAAAGCAAGGGGGGGGGGGTGCCCCCTCAGTGAAACAGCCTTCCTGTGTTTAGCAGGAGACTGTTCTCCTAACAAAGAGTTAATGTCAGGTGAAGTCTCCCATGCCTTCCTCCCATAGCTCTGCTTGGCAGGCTTCTTGCAGAAGTCCACACAAGGAGTGCGCAAAGGTAGAAATTGCCTTTCAAACAGAATGAATGCTGATGGCACATAATGCTTATTGCTAAATCCGTGCTGTATCTGATAGCATCATGCTAGATAGTTACAGTTAGTTGCCCATTATTCTTCATCCTTAACCAGCAGGAAGAGGAGTGTTTGAGAATGTCAGACAGGGTAGCACAAGGTAAGGTACAGGCTTGTTATAAGGACACAGTGAATCAAGAGCACAAAATGAGAGGTCTGGAGCCCTGCAAAATGAGGCTCTGAAATACATATTGCTATTATTTAATGATAGTATTAATCCAGCCAGACAGTTTATTGCTTCCTGCTCTTACCCCACCCTGTAAGCCATCACCCATCTACTGCACAGTCTCAGTTGCTTTGGAAAAGTTTCTCCATCCAACAGAGAAACCAGGAAGAACAGCTAGAGACTACTCTGCAGTTCCTCAAATGCTTTGCAGTGTCAGCCACTCCACTGATCTGTCCCTGGGAATTCAGGGTCTTACTCTGTAGCTGCGGAGGACGCAGTCCTGGAGCCCTTCTTCCTGGTACTGCTGGAGACAGCGCTGGCTCCGAAGTCACTGGGCTGCTAAAATACATGTATTTCCCTTTCAATTTTGAGATGCTCCCAATGGTAGTTACAGTGTCTTTCTAAGATCCCATTTTGTTTTCAGATTACAGGCCAATGGCTTGATTTCTTGCTTGAGAAGGGTGCCTGGGGTGCCCCCAGCCCAGGTTTCAATGCTGTAATCATAGAGGTCTTGCTTTGACAGGTAAGAATGGGGACAGCTTTCCCAGTTTCTGGAGGCCAAGGACATCCCCGGGCATGAGTTATGCGTGAAAATCCTGCTTTGTTGTTCCTTGTCATTTCCCCTAATCAGTAGCCTCCAAGAGTTTGGTATCAACTGCGTCTCTGATTTAGGGGATAGAGATCAATTGTCTAATAGTACAGTATTACCCTTTTGATAGTTACTAATATAAGCTATATATAAAATGATAACAAGACAGTAATTGGACTGCCTTAGTGTGGGTTATTTATATCGTATTGCTTGTATCTAATCTCTTTGCTATTTTGTAGGATTTTCTGGACCCTCTCGAAAGCTGTGAACAGTCCTACAGTTTCACATCAAGCTGTGAAGTGCTATACTGCTGATAGTACACTATACATCAGATGAAAAATCAAAATGCTCAGGGCATGAGGCCCTCAGTGCTGAACTATGACATCAGGAGTTAAAATCTGGAGATAGTTAAGAAAGGCATAACTGCACTTTTGGGTTTATTTCCCACTCCAAGGACAGGATACTATTCGCACTCTTGCCCTTTTTGTTTTTAGATGCAAGCCTGAATCGAGCCAAAGAGATCTTGTTTTGTTGAGATGTTAAGCAACTTTTTTATTTTTTAAATAGAAGGACTCAGCTAAGTAATTCTGACCATTTAATTGGAAAATACTCTGTACTGTTCTTGCTGACCCTTCTGAACAAGGCAACATTATCACCAGTGTGCAGAAAAGTCCCTGACAAAAAGCACACATTCAGAGTATCTTTAATACGGTACAAATAAGGGGTTGGGACTGAACTTTGCAGTGCTCTTGCAGTCATGCCATCTATTCCTCTGAAAGTGCATGCCCTCTGCTTGCTTCCTGGGAAACACCAAATTGCATTATCAGCTGCTCTGAATGCACAGAACTGGTGCAGAGATTAGAGCATCTGACAGCATCAGCTGTTTGTTCTGCATTCAGGAATATCCTTTCCACAGATGTCGCTTACCTGCAATACTGTATATTGGGTCAATACATTCAAGTAACGCACAGAAGTAGAATACCTGGGGTGGAATCCAGACTGGGAAGCACTTGGCACAGACTGAATCATGACAGAGCTGTAAAACCCTGTTTTCAGCAATGCTGGACAGTAAAGCCAGAAAGAATACAAACAGTGTGATCTAAAATTCACCAGTTTCTGCGCAGTGGTTGGAAACTTACTGTATGCTTTCTTTGGGTTTGCTTGCTAACTCTTTCCCCAGGACTGAAAGCTGTTTTCCTCTCTATTTGGGTTGAATGGCTGACTATCAGTACCTGCAGCCAGCTGGGGAGGGAAAGCAGTGGTGGCACATTGCTGGTGCCACCTGGACGCGTGGCACGGGGGTACCCCTTTCCCCAGCCCTCACTGCCCCTACAGCGCTCCAGCCAGACCAAGACCACATCAGCCAACACCCTCGATGCAAACATCTCCATCGCTTTAAAAAATGGTGCAGTCCTGAAACATATGCATTCCCACACAAAAAGGTCTTGCCTTTCTTGTCAAAATACTGATTATTGCTTTTTAGGTTAACATCTTTCATGAAAAGGGTTTTAATTCCAGAATGTAGAAAACACCTTGAAGGCTGGTACCTTTGTTTTTTGTTACTAAATTCATACCTGGTTGTCAATAGTATAGGCCTTTGCTCTTCTGTCCCTACTGGGGCACGAGGCATCATTTTTGTCATAAATAGGAAACACGCAGTCATTTTCTATGCATAGGGGAAGCACTTTGTTCTCAGAGAAAGTTGAATTATGTAGTCCAAACAGGTGACACATAGTAGATGTTGTTGCTTTCCATAACCTGAGATGTAACCCAGCTGTGCCCTTTGCTTTTGCAGATGTCAGCCGTACCATCTGCTGATGAAAAAAAGAATACATGCATCGCTGTGGAAACACTGAGCAGTTCTGTGGTCTTTTCTGCCCTCTGCTCAGGCTGTGCATTTTTAAATAGCATGACCTTTACTGATTCTTACAAAAATGAACTGTGCAAGGTGGAAAAACCTGAAAAGTATACGCTCAGAGTTTCCTTTTAGGACAAAGAACACAATCATATTACAGAAGTGTTAAAACTAGAAGAGATTAAATCAGTTAATTTCCTCTGAAAGTGTTTGGAAAAGCTTCAGAAAAATAGAATGGGCAACAACAGGAAACAGAGATCTGATCGGAGAGACAGTGGGATGGGAAAAATATTTGCTCCATTGAAGTCAGAGGTAGTTTTGGCATTGCCTTCAATGGAACGAGGATTCCATCAACTATAATGTTCAATACACCACAATTTTGTAGTGTTTTGCCTAAGGAGGACGCTGTGTCCTTCTCTTTGCTGTAGGCGTTAGCTGACCCCTGGTACCTAGCTGCTGTTGGGTGCTGGCTGGGAAGCGGTGCCAACAGCCCAGGAAGGGGAAATCTCTGCAGCAGTGTGAGCCTTACTGCTTTGCATTCCTCCCATTTTCTGCATCCGGGCCAGCTGTTTTCTTCCTCCTCTCACGAAAGCTACAGAGATGCTTTCTTTCTGTACATGAGGTCCTCCACTCCAGTTTCTCCAAGGATCCCTAGGACAGCTTCTCTCAGCTGGCCCTCCTGAGGGCTAATTCCCAGACCTGCCAAACCAGCTTTTCTTCCCCTTTTTGCTCCATGCCACTGTCCCCATGCTCTTTTAACAGTGAGAAGACAGGCCAGAAAACATGACCCCTTTTGCAGCCTCCATCCTTGTTCATACCTACTCCTTGCCCCAGCTGGGTAGCATAAGATCTCCAGTTGTAGTCTTGATTACTAGGTTCCGGACAGAGACAACCCTAAGTAAAACACTGAAGTGATTGCTTTGTACTGTAAATGACTTCTCAATGGTTTTGTTTCCTCTTCTTCAATTGATCAAATTCTAGATGGCTCTGGAATGAAAACAAGTGTTGTGGTTTAGCAGATAACCAAATAGTTAACAGTGTGCTGGAGAACACAGCAAGTAGTTTTAACTCTGCAGTCTTGTGCTGTTCTTGGCTACTGCCAGCACGAAGTACCAAAAAAAGTGTGTAAATACTCAAACAAAATCACTCAAATGTAACTGGAAAATATAGCTGTTCTTCCTGGATTTCAGATTTTCAATGTCTACATTATTCTGGGACTAATGGCAACAGACTTTGTTTCTGCTCTTGCATAGCTTTTAGGTGCAAACTCCATTTAAATAAGTACCCAAAAGTCTTAACACTTAACACTTAACAGCTTTCCTAATTCAAAGGAGATGGAAGACAAATTTAAGAAGTACTGTGCTGCTTTGTGTCACTGAGAAACAGCAGGTATTCTTCAAACAGCCACAAACAATGTCAGGTGGCCCAGACTCCCTGAAGACAGACAAGAATGGGAAGATCCTACTAAAAATAGGAAAACAGGGACTTGTGCTATTAGACCGTTAGTCTGGCTGGCCTGAGAGGGGCTATCTAGCGGAGGGGCTGGCTGCTGTGTTATTCATCAACATTGCCTGCAGCCTGCACATTCCTTATGGCTGACGAAGAACGGGGACAATTTTATACGTCTGGTTAGATGAAGGCTGTTCGTGGAAGTTATGACACTTAAATTTGTGAGGGATATTTCTGAGACTGTTTCTGGGAGATGATTTACCATAATAGTATGTGAAACTGCAGACTCCTCCAGAAAAGAACATTTGATGTCTAACATAGACAGCTGCTGATGTAAATGTTTATGAAGAGTTTGTTAAGTATGTGACATTGCCTGTATGGTAATGCAGAAATTATACTGCTAGTGAAAGATATGCTATGATATAAAAATCAGTGGATGAGGAATGGATGAGAATGGTGCCAAAACAGGACCACTGCTATGACAAATGTAGTGCCAAGCAAGAGCAGCAAGAAGAAAATCTATTAATTACATATATTCACTGTTAGTGGCATATCTTGAATTTGTCATTTTAAGATGCTATTAAAATTAATGCCGTCCTGAGAGGTACTCTTGAAACTATGTATAAAACTGCCTAATTAGTTAAAAAAAAAAAAAAGAATTCCAATGAGATGCTAGATTTTGGGAGCGAAACAGTGAGCAGTTAGGTATGCCACCAGGCACTCATAAAATGGACTCTCCTTGGAGAAGAACGCTTTGTCTCTGATTTCTGAGAACTGCCTTGCAGCAGGAACTGAAGTGGGACTGAAGATCACATCTGCAAATCTGTCAGTTTTGAAAGGTACTCTTACTTATTAAAAGGGCATTTTGCTGAATGGATTCATACCACAAATCAGTGGGTTTAATTAAGTGAAATAAATTACCATCTTATTGAAACTCTTTCATTTACAGATGCAGACCCTGAAATCACTGGTCACTAGTTTCCATGTCCATGATTCAATTTGACAGTGAAACAGAGGGAATCCCTGATATTCACCTCTGGCAAAACAAATGCAAATATTTTTCAGATGTCCTTCTCTTCTTCCCATCCAGTCCGTTGGACCCAGAAACAGATTTAATGACCTAGCTGTGTGCTGTGGGACCTGCAAAATAATCAGAATAGCTAAACCTTTCATCCTACTGGGCTAACAGCTGATAGAAGAGACCAATGCATTTTAGAAGGCAGAATGGTGTCAGAAATAAAAAACACAGGCAGGCACAGCAGCTGGCACAGAGCATGCTGTGTGCAGCAGGAGGGAAGAATAAGAAATGCCAGCAGAGGGATGCACAGGAGCAACTGGAGACCTCCCCAGGTCCAAGCTGTGACAACCAGGCCTTTCTCAGGTGGAGCTGTTCTCTGAGCCGCACCAGTTAGGAGTGCTGAGCGTGGTTAGAGGTGGCGAGGGACTGAGATGAGCATTTCTGCAACCCAGACGGAGCCTCTGGTGCCCCTGCGCCTCGGTGCTCCGCACATGGATTTACTCTCCCCCACCATCAGTGGTTGTGAGCGTTCATATTTTCTGAAAGTAAGCACCACAGCAAGGCCTACAGGTGTAATCTTCTCTACCATGGTAGTACCCAAATCAGTAAGTGAAATCACAGCCTTGTATTGATTTTATGTTCTGCTGATAATGAATTTGGGAATCCTCTGGGATTAGGTATATGTGCTGACACAGAGCTCTGGGGAGGGCTCCTATATTCCTGTTTCACAGCAGCTAGCCACTATTGACACATATATTTTTGTTACGATGATGTATTAAAATTCAGTATGTGTGTCTTGTCTTATTTAAAACAAGAGCAGGGGAGACATGGGGAGGAGGGATGGGATTGGCCTGCTGATCCTAATAAAAGGGAACCCATTCAAATGAGTAATTTTATAAACTACCAAGCACTTGTGCTGAATAAGAAGTGAAGCCTACTGCTATTAGCTTTGGCAATAACAGGCTGCTTTGATTATTAAAGCCACCATGAGGGAATACCTAGCAGCAGATGCTGCCAGTGAACCACATAGACTTTGGGCAGGAGATCCTTTCAATATGTAAGTGCAGGGAAACATTTCCTTTAATAAAAAAGAAGAAACCCAAATTCCCACTATATTTAAAGCAAAACTATTCTGAAAAAAAAAATGGTACTATACATGCTCTAACTACATAAAGGATCATTTTTCTATGCTAGGAGGTATACATTGCATGGTATGAACACACCATTGCACCATCCACTGCTGTGTAATGCTTAAAACACATGCAGCAGAGACAGAGATACAAAAGGAGGGGGAGATGCACCGGGAAAGCTGGAGGCAGCTCCCTGAGTGTCAGACCCTGCCTCAAGCAGACACCATTGCAGCCCTCTCCCTGTGAGTACAGGGAGACACTGAACCAGAGCCCCATATGAACAGCTATAGTAAATATTAGAAACCATTTGAGAACCAACTTTAAGAGTTAATATTTAATTCTGGTACTTTGGTGATTTATATATTAATATTTCCTGATTCTTGCTTATAGAAGGCAGTGCTTGTAACATTTACGAAGCTCCCACAATCCTCAGAATTTGCTTAGATAGTGATTTTGAAGGCATGTGCTGCTAATCAATGTGTTAATGATTTCTTCTATGCTGTAATCCATCATTTTATCACAGCACACAATTTAGCAATTTGCTTATGCTAATTACTACAACAGCCAGAGCAGTTCTGAGCACAGCTCTAGGCTATGGCTAGAGAAATATTTGGCATGTTATTTACATTTCCTCTGTTTACCATGGGGAAGGCCCAGAATCCAAAATACAGCAGGAAGAATTTACTTAGATACCAAAGATAAGCATCTTGCAATCGGCAAGTTTCCCTTGGTGATCACTGCAAAGGAGGCTTCAGGAAAGCTGCTCTCATCTCCTGAACCCACTGCACTCCCGGGTGCAGATGTGAAGAGGAGGCAGCCAGGAATGAGGGGTAAAAGGGGCTTCTTGCACTGCTGCTTGTACCCTAGTAAATGTGTCCAGGGAGCAGTTAATCACAAGAACAAAGCAGTCTGAGAGACAGCAGTTTGGCAGATAGAGCTCTAGGTGGGCATCACATTTAGGCTTTATCTTCTATCTTTTTTTGTATTGCCTATTTAGGCTGCTTTGACCTTTCCAAGGGCAGGAAGCATGTCCAGGGTATCCTGCTCACGAGTGTGTTCCTAACTGAAGGTATTTTGCCATTGCAGTCAGCAGCGCATGTGCATGTGCCCCTGCTGTAGTCTGTCCACTTGTGGCTGTTCACTGGGGTAAACGGGGTTCCTCTCTTTCCCATCTGTGCTGTGTAAGCTTTACCCACCTCTTAAGCACAAGAGGGGGATTCACTATATGTACCCACTCGTGCAGCCTCCCCATACAGTCAGCTGATGGCAGCTGCAAGTGAGGAGCAGCCTTCAGGATGTCCTGATACAGGATTTTAGTCAGCAAGGGTTGATGGTCCTCCCATGTGTCTGAGGGAGTTGCCAGGCAGGATACGGCCACTGAGACACTCTTTTCTTTCCCATCCTGGGGGAACCCAGCAAATATCCACGTCGTCTGGGGAAGTGTCAGACACCCTCCCGGCCGGAGCTCTGCATCTTGGGGAGCGCAGTAGAGTGAGTTGCCCAAGAGAGCGAGCACGGGGTGGGTGCTTCAGAGGGCAGATGTGGCTGGAGGGCATTTGAACCTACTGCCATGTCCCTGGCCTTGCTGGGAACCTGAAGCCAATGTTGAAATTGCAGCCTGTCACAGAACAATAGTTTTCAACCTCCATCATAATTGCCCTCTTAAAAGTAGCACAGAAGACTTTCCTGACAAGGCCATTACTGTTGAAAGGACAAAGGGAAAGTAGTTAGTCGGCTGTGTTCAGAACTGGGTTATCAAATTAGCTTCAGCCACTTTCAATTACAGAATCTCATGGTTTTGAAATGAGCTCTAAATGAGGGGCTATAATTCTTTGTCGGCAGTGAGCAAAAAGAACATAATCATCATTATTTAACAGGGGCCTACAGTCTAGCTAGCTCCAGGATAAGTTCGTCCAAGAGAAGAAAGGATTCAATTGGCAAGAACAAGGCAAAAGATTATCAGCTGGCTGGGCTTCAGTGCATTTCTCCATCCTGCAGCTATGGAAGTGACCTTGGGACTCATCCAGGAGGAATTTACTCACAGAGCCATTCTGAACCACTAGCTAATGAAACATAAATACCAGAAAAAATTAGACCAGTAAGGGTTGTCCCAGGCATGCATCATTCCACCTTAAGCAGGGGCTTTGTTCTGCTGCAACTTCCAGTCTGCCTGAAGACTGTTGTTGTTATAATGGCAGTGTTAAATCCTACCTGTCTGGTGGCTGTTGGGTCTTACTGCTGCTTTGTATCACAGTAAAAAGGAGAGAGAAGAGCTGCGCTCATGCCAATAGAAAGAAGGTTCATTTGTAGGATCAGGCAGCCTCCTGGAATGAGCCAGTGCCTGTCCCACTGTACCTCGTCTTCCCCCATGCAGCAGAGATGGAGTAGCCTTTTGCTATGTTGTGCTGCTACAGCGACTCTGCCCCCATCAGCCACAGGGTCTGGGTGGGGAACACTGGACAACCAGCAGTGGGTGCAAAACTTCTAGAAATAAGGCACTATATAGGGTCTGTGGGGAGCTGATGCCATGCCATCACCATCCTCACAGGACACTTCAGGGACCTTCCACCCAGGTTCAAGAGAATGGCTGTCCCTAGGCAGTCTTGCAGCCTCCCGCCCCAGTCAGTCTGTGGTTAGGTTGCTTGGGGTGGTCAAATCCTTAGAGTCAAGGCAGTGACTGAGACCTCTGAGTCCATCTTCCAAACACAGTCCTTTAACAATATGCACAGGCAACATCCGTGAAATTGTCCAGGCTTTTCGGTCTCTGAGGGAACTGCTGATGACATCCACATTGTTTTTCAGTGCGTGGGCCAGAGCAGCTGCAGCAACATAAATTGCAAGGACACTATTGTCTTGCAGGCGTTGATGGGCCACCAAGGGAGATCAACAGACATCTTGACAGGCTTCATTGCACATTTCATGACATCTATGTTCTCTGTAACTCAGGCTCTGAAACCAGTTTAAATACATTAAAGAGGTTGAATTATGCTCTCTGTTTTTCTCAGTACCTCCATCTGGAAATGAGAGACTGTGGTTCTCTATATCTCAGGATGGCAGCTGCAAGGGTAAATGTAAGAAGATGAGAAACTTCAGGGATGGAGTCACGGTAACCAGCATAGGCTTGTCTCCACGTGGAAGTGAGTAAGCAGTGCGTGGTGCCATGGATGTATATAGCACATGAGCTAGTCTGCACTGATCCCCTGCTGCGCACTCCTAATACAAAGTAAACGTGACATCACATGAAGCTATGTAATTACTCCACCTAACTCTAGACTGACACATCTACTTAAGGAGCTTACACTACCCCTGAGGTAGTGGAGAAAGAGGCATCACCAGATTATGACGAGGTGGGGGTAGGGAAGCAAGTCTGGAGCATTGTCTGATACGTTTTCAGGAAAATTTTATAGAACAGATGGACAATCCAAAGACCATTTTCCTCCTCCTGTTCACTGGATTTCAAAGGTCAAATTTACTACCTTCTGGCTGTGGATAAGTTTGGCCCAAATATCTGGGGCAAAACTCTGTCTCTGCTGAAGTCAAGGGAGTTTTGCCATTTATTTCAACAGGTCATTGACTCTTTAATTTTTATTCTGCACTTCTGAATCAACATTGCCCTCAGGCTTGTGAATGTATTTAGATTTACACACAGTCATGAATACACACACAAATGAAAGCAACAGAGAAAGAAACCATTTCTTTTCCAGTCCCACAGGCTTTATTAATTTGTTCAGTCCTTTTTCTGTACATTAATTTTATTTTCAACAAGATTTCTATTCTATACAAGTTACAAAATGGATATCTGGGGAAAACTCATGCCATTTCACACTAGATTTGTTGCTACTGATGCTGTCAGGAATTTAGACATTGACTTTCTTGTTTTCCTTGACAGTTTTGTGGGGTTTATTCTCTTCTTGCCCATAAATGGAGTTTCACTGACAATGCCTAATAGCTGCTGAAATGGCTTTTAAGTTTTCCTTGGGAAACATCATAATATTACTTCTGAAAATTAAATTATTGTAAAGAGTGGAAATATGGAGGTCAATCAGTTGTGTAGTGTAAGATTGCATCAGGAAAAGTGCAAAATATCTCCTTAATGGATGCATTGCTTGACTAAGGTTTATAGCATTTACCCTCAACTTGCTGGTCAGAATGGCAAAGAACTCTTATTTTAAAAAATCAAAGTTGATAGAAAATTAATGTTCTGATTAGTCCTGGAGGGGAAGGATCTCCTTTCTCATGATAGATGGACACTGAGAAGAACAGCATGTAGTTTGGGCACACTGGAGTAGGACCCTGTGAGGACCATCACAAAAGGAGTTTCATTCATTGAATGAACAAGCAGGGCTCGGGTTCACTCCTGGGTTTGTTGCCAGCGCCACCCGCTGCTTCCATGCCTTGGTTTCACTTCCATGAAATGGAACTTGATCTTTTGCCTTCCTTGTGGTTTTTTTCTGTCTTGATACTTAGGTTTTAGACACTTTAGAGGAAACACAAAGAGTCTTGGGGCCTTGATTTTGTCAGGTCTACTTAGTCCTGCTATGGATCAAAGTGTTATTAATTATAGACAGTTCTATATACATCTGTAATGTCCCAAACTGCTAGTTGGCTCTTGGAGAACCTGTCGTCAACACTGTCAGTGCAAGGAAGATAGTTCCAATTTTGAACTCTAAACACACTGGAGACCATTAGCAAGTCAAAGCCTTCTCTCAAGGGAGCTATGAAATTCCCTGCAGTTTCTCTTCTGCTTTCAGCAAAGAGAAATTTCACTACCTCCCGTTGCCTTCACAACCACAGTACATGCATAACCTCATGCACGGAGTGCAGTACACATGCGCTCACAGTCTGTAAGAGGAATTAGCACTTCAGTGTGCAAAACAAAGGGGCAGCTGCTGTGGCTGTGTTGTCTTTACACACCTCATTCACCCAAACCTCTGTTAAATGGTCTAATGAAATAAGGTGCTCTGAGGGAAAAGCCCATTTAACAGAGTAACAAATCCCATTAAGCTCAGTGGAGCTGGAATCTACTGCATAATAAATTAACTCTGAATTTGTAGCTTTGAACGTAAATTTCCAGGTCTAGACTGATACATTTTTAAGCTTGCATGCAACTTGGCTAATAAGCTCGCATTGGTTTTCTTTCAGATACATTTTGCTGATAGTTTTTCTCTCTTTCTGTTTCTATAAGAGCAGCAGTTTTATCGCTCTGTCCTCCTACTACAGAAGGAAGAGCTGTCATTACGCAAACTGCAGGAGCATTTGTGTGTTCGTGTTCAAGAGTGAGACCACAATATGGGAGATATCACCCAGACCTGTGAGCAAAGGACTGTCCCTGTCCCAAAGGCCTGGCAATCTAAGGCACTCTAATACAGTCCACGTATCCATAGATCAGGGAGAGGAGAAATGCTGCCTCCGAGTGACACCGTCAGCTGCACACAAGCCATTTTAGGTTGGGAAACAGTATGGCTGTATATGACTTGGTACAGGGCCCACAGTAATAAGCCAGGAGACAGGTTTTACTGATCTGGATGTAATTCAGTATGAATGTGGCTATGCAGCTTGCAGGCCAGCTCTGGCGTGCCCACTGCACTGTGGGAACCTACTTGGGGCCTGTCCAATATCTCAGCTTTTGGCTCTGTCATGCAGTGTAAGCATATGTTGTCTCCAGTGCAGCATGCATCAACTCTTGTCTTGAAATGGTCTTGCTGGCATGCTACCTGAGAGATACAGGACAGTCAACACAGAAAAACCCTGGTAGAATTAATCTGAGGAGCCTCCCTTTCAGTCGTAGCTTCTGACTGATCACAGCGGCTACATGGATTAAGCAGTGAAGTCACCAAATCAAACTACTTGAATAAAAGCTGAATTTCCAGCCTGTGAAGCCAGAATGCATCCTGCAAAGCTCTTCACTGACAAGGCAGCTCAGTCAGGTTGTATAATTGGCATCCTCACAAGCTTTTCATCTTTGTCTGAGTGGTACTCAAAAGGAGTGAAGTTCTCTCCTACTCTCGAAAATATCGATGAAACTCGAAGAGAGTGCTTGCTGCTGAATGTCCCACTGATCACAAGCAGCCAAGGGCACGCTGCCTCACTGCCAACAAGAAAAGAGCTTCTGGAAAGTCAATCCCCCTCCTCCTTTTTTTTAAAAAAAAATAAAATCAATGATTCTCAGGAGCATTCCTACCAAAATTATTTAGATCTTTTGGGTCACTAATTTCTACTCTGCATGATGCAAGAGCTCCAGATCTAATCCAGAGGCTATTTCTTTACAGCTCGTGTTCAGGAATAGCTGAAACGCACTCTCTGCTTTTCTATGGCAGGCTGGAGGCTTTGCCTAGCCTGTCTGGATATGCCATGGTGGTGTATTGAGCCGCTCAACGCAGTGTTTACAATC